>NW_018408021.1:120724-145889 GCF_002113885.1 Mizuhopecten yessoensis
TGTTAGTAAAAATTGGAGAGGGGTAAAGGAGGAGATCACTTCAAAATGGTTAGAATAATATGTAAAGGCGAATAGTATAAACATCCAAATAGGGTCACGATGACTCTACTCATTACTTGATATTCATTTAATTGTGTTAAGCATGAAGAGATTACTTTAAGAGTCCAGGTTTAATAATGCGAACATTTTTATAATGGTTACTAGAACCTTTTCAAATTTCAGAGTCAAAGGGGAAAAGTGACTGCAGTATATAATAATGCTACATGATCATGTTATGTTGGTTAATTTTTGATTGAAAAAAAAAATCAATATACATGTATTAATTCAAAAAAATACAAGAATACGGAATCAAGAAGATGATATCAGCTTATCAAAAAGTGCTGTCAGTTATGTCATCTGTTACGTTATTCACAAAATGTCTACTACTAAGATATAATGGCGTGGTTTTCAATGTTTGGATAAGTGAAACTCAAGTCACTATTTATTTTAGTAGTGGCACAGGATCATAATATACGCACTAACCTCGTTATGGAATTTGAAAATTTACCGTTTAAAAAAAATAAAAAAATATCATAGAATAAAGTGTTTTATGTGTTTTAAAGGACGAAACTGCTGAATGATGCAGTGTATTTCATGTACGGCCTACTGTATATAATGTGCAATTACCTGTGTGTGTGTTATGTTAATCATTCAAGAGACAAGGTGGTAGACTCTGCTGTTGGATTTCCTAGTCTCCGAGGTTTACCGTTATCTTGATGGTCAAAGTGATCACTTTTAAATGGTGACGCTGTTCATAAAATACACACTGCTCGTTCTATAAGTTGCAATTAACCATTACTTGTCTAAATTTTAAAATCCACATCAAAGGATGTTATGCATCTCCCCTTTTGTTTCAATGGTAGTGTAAACTTATTTTGATTTCCAGCTTTTTGGCTCCTAGCATCACCGATGAGTCCTAGAAGGACGAAACACTTGAATAATGCAGTGTAAATATTTTTTCGGCAAACGGTATCTGTTGCCAATTTGTTTAATGAGATATTCACCTTTGTGTGGTTGTTATGTTTATCTTATTTTGATCGATGAGAAAATGTTTTTCTTATTAGAACGTTAGATATTTTGTTTTGCTGTTTTTTCGACTTGAAATCATATTGCAATACATTACTTTTTACTAGCTAAAGAATCTTACTCGACTGTTTATTTACTGCAAATGGGTCATAAAGAAAGGCCGAAAGGTGATAAACTACCAGTCTAAGAGACAGAAACTATCAAAGTAACTTCACCAGGGCAACAAATGAAAGCTATTTAGTATGTAATATCGATTCATATACAATTTTTATAAGCCACCCGCCTTAATAGTGTTGTTGTTCAGGTAATGTTTCTAATTCGTCCCGGTTCGGTTACTAGTGCGATCTGCACCAAACGAATTATCAGTCAAGCGTAATTATACATAGGTAGACAACAGAGTTTGAGATGACGTCACGAAATGGCAAAACAACCCAGGCATACTTTGCATAGCAACTAACATTTGTTGTGAGATATGATCGATTGTTATGTGATTTTATGTCCGTTTTTCGTTTTTCGCATACTTTTCAATTTTTTAGGTATTTCTAATCAGAAGTTATTTTGTTTTTGTGTTTTGTCCCAAAATTGTACCACTGTGTTGAATTACCCGTCTTTCGAAACATTAGATCTGTATAAGATTTTAATAGAAATATAAAATAAATCTATATTTAATTTGTTAAAGGATTAATTGTCCTTAAATATAGTTAATTGTACTAGAGGCATGTAGTATTAAACGTTTTTATTATTACATTTGTTTTTCATTAACCAATGGTGGTTAATAAGTGTCATTTTTATTAACAGCAGGGTTGGAAGTCATTGTTAGCATAATAATTAAAAGGATTTATTTAAACTAAAACTATGGGCCACATCTACGTGACAATGACTTCCCAGCTCCCGCCTAAAATTAATAAGGTATTATTGAGCGTGTCTGTCTTGAACGTTCGTTGAAAATAAAACATATCAGCTTAATAAAAATATGGGGAAAACCATGACTGCATTATTAGTTGTTAACAAACATGTAACAGTGTAGTATCCTTTCTATTGTATTAGTCAATGATCATTATCAACATCATCTTTTGTATAAGGTAGACACGGGTCATCACGAAGATCATCTGTTGTGTTGCATCGGGACCACCATAAAGAGAATATGGTTCTTTGTTAACAGTATTGGTTCAACAGGACCAGGATCATTATTGACAGTATCGGTTAAATAAAACAGGATCATTGTACACATATTGGTAGCATTAAACAGATATTAATAACAACAGCAACTGTTTGATGTATCAGCTGTATCTGTTGTATAAAGCCTAAAGTCGGTGAATGCTATCCCAGATATTGAAAAAACTGCCGAGACGAGGTTGTCACTGCCCGTCTTCGGATGGGTCATTCATACGTTACCCATTCTTATTTATTGAAAAGTGAAGGTCAGCCTCAGTGCATAGCATGTCACGGAACATTTACAGAAACACTTGTTATTATAATGCATTGACCTTCAGACAACAATATATATTTGTTTATAATACTATACATGTAACAGTTGATCTGTTCAAAAAGATATTATTTACCGAAGCCACTTTTACTTTTAAAGTTAACGTTTGTCTTTTACCTTTTCGTTCGTTTGATGTAATTTCCTTTAACATTTGTTATATACCTTTTATTCACTATTATGACATCTTTTGTGTTGATGGTCCGTCAAGCACACATATGGATTCACGTTTTTAAATGACATTAACCTTTGATATGACGTTTAACCATGTACAACTAACTATTTATATCGAGATAGCCATAAACATTAGGTCTGAAATATTACTTAAAGTAAAATCAAATACGTTTTATGAAATGATTGGTTTAACTGGTAAGCATTCATAATGAAATCGTTCTATGGTGCTTTTCCCTTTAGATGAGGAAGACAAGTATGTGTGCCGTAGTGTATACCAAAAGGTGTGTGAAAATTGTGGGGAGGCGCCGCAGAGGACAGTCATGAGAGAACTTGGTCGCCGCTGTATCGACCTTTCCCATCGAAACCTTGGAACCGCTGGCATGCAACCCATCTGTGCAGCATTATTGGTACGAATAACAGTTCATTAAATAGTTAAAATAATGGAAATTTAATATACTTGATTGAAGTAATAATAAAACTGACATTGCGATGGTTAATAATTGGGGTATCTGTCACAGTGTAAAGATCCCACCTTTTTATTGACCAATCGGATGGATACTTTCTATTTACTGCGCTCAAACCTGTGGAAAGTCATTAAATATCCTGTACGTTCTTCGTATTTATTATTGCTTGATTTTCATTTGTGGCACAGATTCGATCAATGATAACATATCTTCTATTATTCTTCTATAAGTGTTTCAGCTGTGAATAGAACATTTAGACAATGTGAAAGTAATGAATAAATTATGACATATCTTTGTTGATGATGATTTTGCGAATAGATAGTAACAATCTCTTGCTTATGTCGACGCTCCTTGTATTTAAAGTGATAACGACCGCGACGTAGTAGTGTTTTAATTGTCAATATTACTAGTAATTATCAATGTGAAAAAATGATGTCTTTGTCAATGTGAAAAGATGATGGCAAGGCCAAAAATGTAGGACAGATTTGCCACAACATTGGAAATATTAAGGTTGCCGACATATTTGAAAAAAGAAATTAACGAATCATTGGACAGAAATGGATGGGTTAGCACAAGAGACTATATTCACTGATTTTAATTTATATAATCCTTTCAAAATTTTAATGTTGTTAATGTACATTTATCTACAAAATGTATGTCTAGTTATGTTATTTCGTATTTAACTAAAAAATAAATATCCTTATTTCTTCCTCGTTCGTCTTCGTGAAAACCTTTTATACAACTAGATTCTTATGCAGCGCTTCCTCTGATATCTATATGATTTACCTTTTTTTTGGCAAACACTTAAGTTAACGGCGAAACGTGATTTTGTTTCCTATTGATAGGACGTCAACAGTCAATTTAATGAAGAGTTGAAAACCAATATCCTATTTATAGAGCCAATGATATTTAAAAAGATATTGAAGAAAAATGTACAATTCTTTAACAGGATATAAACAAATATTAAAGTATGTGTCAATCAAAGTCCAGAATAATGGCTGGACAATGTTATTTTATATGGAATCCAGTGATATAACATAAAAGGTTTGTTGAACGTCATTGTACAAACAGTACATACTTACTTCCAGGAAAACTTGCGGGTGGAGACTTTATTGCTAGAGGGGATGGACATGAAAGACGAGGGTTGTATGTATCTCTCTAATCTCTTACTCGACAACCTCGTTATCACACGCCTGGTGAGTTATCTCCCTTTTTAAGCTATGTTTTTCTTTGAAATATTACACATTTGTCAACCCCGAATAGTGTGTAGTCCAGAAATCTCAATTAGTTAGAATTGTGATTAGATTACATTGTTAGCATTTATATGTCAATAAAACAAATGTAAAAAAAGAAAAACTGTTTCCTAAATTAAAGAAATAACCATTGTTTTACCAATGTCTTCCTGTCAGGTTTCACTGTGTTGGTGAGTGGAAACATGAACTAATTTTATGTATTCACAACAATTATAACCGTATGATATAAAGTTACATTATATATATATATATAAAACCTAGTCTCAACAGGTCACAGTACAATTTTGTGCTAGTTTGTCCAACGGTATTGCGAAAGTTGTGATGCCAGCTTACCATTGTAATGGAATGACATGTTGTTGTGATGTCACAACGTTGTCCTTTTGAAATAAACCAGAAAAGCCACGGTTGCTGCTAATTTTGAAGTTAAGGTTTTCGTCGTCGCATGGCCGTAGGTATCGTGAAAATGTAAAATCCGAAACAACGAGCAGACCTTCCCTTTGTGAAACATTTGATTTCTACTATTTTGATTTTTACTATTCTATTTTCATTTCTATTTCCATTCTTATATATCAGAACGATTAGTTGCAGGACAAGAGCTGCTTATTCATTTGTTTGTCAATTTCAGAATTTGACAACTAATAACCTTGGATATGACGCCGCCCGATATCTTTCCGTCGCGTTGGGCAAGTCAAAAACACTGCTTCATCTAAACCTATCAGGTATAGTATTAGTAGTTAGAGAGAGTACAGTATCAGTATTCGGAGAGTATAGTATGAGTATTCGAAGAGTATGGTATTAGTGTTTAAAAATTATAATATTAATGTTTCGAAATTACAATATTAATGTTTAAAGGGTATATTATAAGTGTTTAGAGAGTACAATATTAGTGTTTGGAAAGTAAAGTATTAGTAGTTAGAGAGTATATTATTAGTATTCCGAGAGTGTAATTTTAGTATTAGGAGTCTATAGTATTAGTGCTTAGCGTGTATAATATTAGTGTTTAGTGAGTATAGTATTAGTGTATAGAGAGTACAGTATGAGTATTCGGAGTGAATGGTATTAGCGTTTAGAAATAACAAGATTAGTTTTTAGAGGGTACATTATTAGTTTATAGAGAGAAATGTAGTATAAGTGTTTAGAGAGTTATCGGATGAGGCGTGATACATGCATGATACATTTTACTTTAAATCACTTAATGTTTAAGTGCACACATTAAAAAAAAAAACGCTAAACAAGGTCCTGAACATTGTGTTTGATGCAATTCTTTGTCATTTGAACTTCGCCGTAAATTTAACGTAATGGATTCCTTGCTAGCGATGTTTTTGCATTTTCTTCATTTCAAACCCTTTAGCGTGCTACAGTGCTGCATTTCACGATTGACAGCGCCAATTTGAAACAAACACATGACAAAATAATGATGTACTTACATTGAAAAAAATGTTCGATAAAGTTTCTCTGTCATTCATTTATAATTAATTTATAAATGATATTTACCATAATACATAGTAGCAACCGATTTATTTGGCCTTTGAACCATTCACTTTACGTTTGATGTGCTCTTTTTTGTGAACAGCTGTTTTGCAGCATTGTTTGGCCCTAAATGACTTAATTTGTTGGTGGGTCGTAAAACAATGCAAAACAAAACAATAATTAATCAATGTAACATCAGAATAAACTGTTATTAATCTAAGCAATGATAAAGCAATTATGATTCCAAGGTAAAATTTATTCCACTTTGAATACATTTTACAGTTAATATCTGACGAGTTTTTATTCATTACATTTTTAGACTGTAGAATGAATAAAGAATCAAAGGGAAGTTCAAATTAGAATACATTCTACTTTACCGTTTTGTCTTTTCAAAATATTCGCTGTCTACTGTTTATCAACAGATAACAAACTTGATGACGATGCGATGGTTTCCCTTTCCAGGGGACTTGCTGTAAGTATTTCACAAAACTCAGGTTCAAAAACTCAAACTGAATATTGGGAATATTGCAATAAATCATTTCTGATTGTACGATGCCATCTTTATAAAATATTAACAAATCACAGGTAATAGTCAAGCAAATGATGACCGATTAATTATTCATATCAATTCCAGTTAGTTTATTATTTATTGCAATCTACAAATTTGATTTAAGAAATCACGAAAATGAATCTTTAATGATAATATTTCACAATAGGAAAAGGATTCAGCGATTGGAGTGCAACTTAATTATAAGAGGCACCGGAAAAATATACGATGTCATCATGAAACCAATAACAATATACACAGTTCTTAAAAAGAGTATACTTACTGGGAAAAATATACAAAATCTAACAGAAGTCAGTGATATCATAATATAAAGTGTTTTGCATTCTGTACTTCATTGGCATGCAACAATACTACTACTGCTATGAGGTATTAAAATATTTTAACACGTTGTCACACTCCTATCCGAAACATTATTGTATGAAAAAATGCCTATGATTACTACTGACAAAATATGATTGCCAAACTATTAAATGCTTTCTAAGTACGTGTTTCAAACATATCGTGTGCTCATTACCCACAGTAAAACTGAGAAGGAAGGTATTGATTATTTAAGGAGAAACTCCATCAATGAAGTAACACAAATCAAATACAATATAAAATGTGTTTCCTCTCTCCATTATTTGAATCACAAATCAACAAACGGAATGGTTAGATAAAATGTACATAATGTACTCCTAAGTATTCCTACCAGTTCTTGCATTCAATATTTTATTTTATTTGATTATATATATATTCGAATAACGTTTTCCAAAGAGAAGATATGTGGCCGAGATTACGTGTTGATGTTGGTATTGCACTCAGTGCTACAAATGTGTAAGTCCAACTCCACAGATAACAATCTGATGTATAAAGTTAATGCGTCGTAGTAATGTGTTTAGCCGTTACAATCACGTCATAACTTTTTCGATGGAAGTGTGTTATTGTTTTATTCAGATACGTGTTAATAACGGGCTAATGGGATTTGCTTATTGTATATATAAAAAGAGTAAAGCATTATTGTTAAATATCATTATCTGCTACTTATTTTTACCCAAATCAAAATAATTGCCATTCGAGTTAAATTATTGTTTACAGAATGGTTTAAATAAACCAATAAGTATTTAGAAACTCTTTCAATCATTTAATTGTTAAAATTGTACTAACATAGCTTCCTAATTTTGTTATTTGTAGAGAAACGAGTCACTACTTACTCTGAACATCAGTAAGAACTTTGTCGGAGAGGAAGGAGCGAAGGCGCTCGGCGCGGCGATTGGTGAGTTTGTAGGCTTATCTTTATTGGTTTAATTGCCTGTTATTTTATCAATTAAATTTTCATGTCTTCCAAAGTCCTGTACACAATGTAACTACCGAGGCATACCTGGCAAATCAATAGTTCAGAGTGAGGCCAGTAACACATTAGCCAGGGTTTCATCCAACAGGATGCATTTTCAATAACACGTTAACAGGACATAAGGGTCTTTGGCATATCAATAATACGTCACTCATCATTGACTCCTGATACGTGAAATATATATCATATTGGTCACGTAGCCTGACTATCTATCCTACAGATGGGAAAGTTTATTGCTTTGGTATGCCGCTGTCGTGTTTCAGTCGTACTTGTCATGGAAAACCGAGTGCCATGTTAACAGTCCCGTGAGCACGAAAGTCATGAATATTTTACTGATGATACTTGACGTTCTACGCTTATAATTATAACCTGACAGAGCTGATCGTTCGGAATATTGAATTTACTTTGAGTTTTTTTCCATGTTTTCAAGTATTTATGTATATGTAACAAACAAAAATATTTAGAGAAATTCGCTTCGAACTTGTGAAAGTATTCTCATTAAATAAAAACATATTGTATGTATATCATTATATTTGCACGAATAATCGATATACTTTGTTCACTGCTGTATATCACCTGATATATTTTGTCTGCTCAATTTCATGATTATCTTTTAAACGACATATTTCACGAGGATCTGATTTCATGAGAGGAGAGAAAGAAGAAAAGCTTTATACATGAAATTGTTTCTCCTTGCAAACGTGTGAAAATTACTTGTTTATCTACCGAAAAATGTAAGATTAATAGTATCACCATATGGATCAAATTATTTATTTATTATCACATAGAGTCGATATCGTACTCGCCTAACTGTCAGCCAAGATTGATGTTTTGAATGTATTGTCTTTCATTTCAGCTGAAAATAGTCGCCTTGATGAACTTAACGCTAGCTGGAATTATATACGAGGAAATGGTGCTGTCGGGATATGTAAATCGTTCAAGGTGATTGCACTTAACGCTATCCTAGGTTCGTGGTATGTTATAAACCAATACAGTCAGCATACAGTTATAAATCTTACCCGAGGTTCAGAATGTCATTAGAGATGGGTTAATTGGTGGTCGGGAGGCGTAGTGGATGATAGCGCACTTGCCTTACACCTAGGCAATCAAATTTCGATAGCCCAGCCGGACGTGAAAAGGTATGGGGTCACCTGCACGACCAAGTGGGGTTTTTCCAGGTACTCCAGTTTCCTCCCATATTAAGATCCCCCGCGCGCTAGCATCGGGTCGGGGGCGGGGGAAGGCACTACAGAATTACCCGTACCCTGAAGTTTGTTGATCGGTTAGAGTTCCTTGATCAGTTAATAAATAATACTTGTGCAATCTTGTTGTATCATCGTAAAATGATACTACTAGACTCGTCAAGGAATCGTCATTTTAACCTCAGCCCTCGATTCGTTTTACACGTTAAGAGGCCAAACTTAATCGGCTGCTCCATTTTTACACTTTGATCCGATATTTTTTTTCATTTTTTTTTCTGGAAAACATTTTAAGTTTCCCTACTTTTAATTCATTGGTTAAACCTGCTTGGAATTTGGTAAACATTTTTGGTACCAGTAGGTTACACCCTGGACATGATTTCAATTATGACGTCACGTTACAACGCTTTTGCGCCTGCATTTTCTATGGTGGCGTTTTTATTCATGGTAATAAAATTAACCACCATAGTCCATGTGGAACTCAAGTCATTCCTTTTCTATATAAACGTCAACAATACATCATGTCACCTCTTATACGATGTATAAACGCTTTCATATTGGTAGTGTTTTGACATAATATACATGTCATATAATATGCAATCAAAAAATATAATCCTACAACTTTGCACAGGAAAACACAACACTACACATTCTACATCTGGCCTGGAATGGGCTTGGGTACGAAGGCACTGTGGCCGTATCGGACACTCTAAGGACAAACGATTCTCTCCGCGAACTAGACATCTCCAACAACCGACTGAACTGGACTTGTGCTGAGATCCTCGCTAAGGGACTAAGGGGTAACTCAGACCTGGAGATACTCAAGGTAAATTCACGGCATCGTTCATTTGATAAAGATATTTTAAAATTTGCGCCAGTAACAACTGTATGATCGAATGGCATGTGAAACCTAAGAAAACCAAAGAACGCAAATGAAGTGCTACCGGTCAAAATATTATTGATTTTGAATTTGTCATAATCCTACCTTTAATACTGTAGATAACATTTCTCACTTAATTTGCTAATTTCCGTTTCCGTTCACGTTTTACTTTTCGTGTGAAAATGATTGTATATGTAACATTGAAAAATACGTAAACTGCAGAACCCAGATTACCTACATGACCTCATGGTTTTGGTGATATCGTTTGCATATGTAGCGTAATATTGACACATCGTGTTTTTCAGATGGGTTATAACCCAATCACCACGACCGGAGCGATGTCAATATTACAGGCATTAGCGAACACAAAGTCTAGTTTGCGTGTCCTAGACATGATGGTTAGTAAACGGCGTCTACGATTTTCGGAAAGATAAAGGTTTTTGCAATTATTCTTAGAATTATCTGCCGTTTTACCTGTTGAGGATTCTTCTGTCACCCCCTAGGGTATGATTTCTGTCTTTAGATTTTGACAGATAGCACCTGAAAAGAAACAATGTATATGTAAATATATACTATGCAGTCACAGATACAATCAGATATGACGTCACAATTGCCCCTCTCGAGGAGAGGTCATATGCAAAACAGAATAGAAAACAGAATACAAAATCATTGCTTTCAAACATAGTGTTGGAAGGATGTAAGAAAATTAATAATTCCCTACTTTGAAGATGTAACAGAAAAATCTCCATTTCAAGAGGTTAAACAACCTTATGATCACCCTTCGGGTTAGAGATTTCTCTGTTACACCCTCGGGTATTTAGGTATGTTGCTTATCTTGGCCTGGTTTTTCAAAGTGTAATTGTGTTAATTCAAATCTTTATTCAGTTTCCTTCTAAAAAAAATAATAACTAAACCTGCATTTATAGGGATTCAAAATGGTTTTTTTCAAAGATAAAAAAATGCAAATATATTTGTATGTTTACAAACGATTTTGGCAAGTAGCATTTTAAAAACTTTGTTAAGCTACAATCAGGATTTGGACAACACGACCCAGAATAGTTATTAAATGGTTAATATGTTCTTTGATAAGTAACAAAGGTTTTATTACTTCGTTATCAGAATGTGAGTATCCTTCCGGAGTCCGAACTATTGGCACTGACAATTGAGCAGAAACGGAAATTCAAGCTGATTCATGGAGGAGTAGTTCGGTCACACGACACCCTTGGGGAGAAAAAAGGTAGAAATAATTTAGGTCAAAATTTTGCAGTGATTATATTTGGGTTATTGTCGATAACTAAACTCAAGATTGTTCATGAAAGATGTTTGTTCTGACGATGAAACTAGTTTTCTTCCACAACCACTATGTTTTCTCACTACCGACCCATACGATAAACCTGCTAGGAGTTGGTTAACATTTTTGGTTACCCACTAGTGGGTAACACCCTGGGCGTGATTTCATTGGTCAAGTTTTTACTTATGACGTCACGTAACAATTGCTTTGCGACGTCATCTTCCATTGTGGCGTCATGCTTCACGGTAATCGTTTCCTTCCATCGGACGCCGACAGAGTGTATATTCAAAGGAAAATGACTTTCCATATAAAATATGAACGTTATGGGAGAAAAAGGACCCAAAACTCGCGATGGTAGGTTAACATGTTTATCTGATTCTCGTTAGTTAATTTTCAAATCGTAAAAGTCGCTCGGTAAACCTCGTGTCTTTATACAATTTGAAAATGAACTAATTCGAGTTAGATAAACATGATAACCAACCATCACTCGTTGGGGAACCTCTATTTAGAGTATAATCTATTTGCTGGAGTTGGTATATCATATACACTCGAATTGAAAAACTCTCATTCAGTATGATTTGTTCTGTTTATAGACAAAATAATCTATTTTGATTTTAAAGAATTAATTTTATGGACCTTTTCGTAAATTTATCTGCTTCTGTATCGTGTCTAAACTACTGCTTAGCTAAGTAATAAAATACACAGCATCATATAGCGATTCCATCCTCATACATGTACATATTGTAAGACTCATTGGTGATGCAAGAGACCTCAAATTGGAAATAAAAATAAGTCTAAACTACTGTTGAAGAAATGGTGCATAAAAAACCTTAATTTATGAATGAAAATATATCTAATTCACAAAAGTATTTTTTCAATTGTCTGCAACTAAGCAAGCAGACAGATCATGACAAGTTGAAGTGTTAAATAGCTCTGTAGAGACCGTGAATCATGTTGTTGTAATCACACTATAAACATGTAAATACGTATGACTATAGAGTGTTTTCTGTGGATGAAAGGAAGTTTAATTAGATTCGATCGACGAGTTGAAGTAAAAATGGTGATAACGTCGATAGAAGGTGTAGAGTATTTCTGACTGACCATGCATCTTTTATGGTTTTACCTGAAAAGAGTCTATGTGGTAGCTTACCTTCGAACATTAGTGCGCGATGTGTTCGCACCTTACTCCAACGTTAACCCTATCGATCATGTAACGCTCGTGCGGTCTATCGATTTAAAATCCCGCAGAGACGCAATCAATTACTGTAGCTGTGTATAGACTGTAATTAAGTTTTATTTACTTCTTATCTCCGCATACCAATCATGTTTTATAAAGATATACACTGTACAATGATTAAAAAATGCTCATGCATGTAGTGTGATGCACTCGTAATATAGAAAGTCAGAAAAGTAATATTTCTGCAATATAAATAATATCGGTTACTCTCGTAAAATATATGCTGCATTTTCCAATTATTGGCTAAATATAACCGGATGATTTATCTTTCTTGTGTCTTTTAAAAGAACTAGATATTTCATTGGAATTTCTGTTCCTGGTGCAAATATGTGTTTCTGTACGGTGGCTTATTGAGGATACTCACATAATTACATGTACTGTTATCTCGTTCTGACGAGATAGCACCTTGTTATAACGACTTATTATTTCGTTATTTCATGATAATTTTCTCGTTAAAACGAGTACGTTGGTAACGATATAACGAATTAGTAATAATATTGTTAGTCGTAAAAACGAGATACTGAGACTTTATAACGAGATGAAAATAATTATTTGGATGTCCTTATTAAGCCACCATAGCAAACACTTATATGACTTGGATGAAAAAGAAATCTTCGAAGCTGTTGCATCTTTAATTGTTTAATTTTGGTGACAGGCAACGACTGCTTTTATACACAACTTTTAATTCACACAATTCGGCTTTCCAATACGCATCCAAACAGGGAGTGATCAGTTTGTAGACGAAATATTAATGAATACGACATTACAAGTATTGTAACCTGAGAATTCAAACCCGGGACCCTCCGAACTCAAACCAAATGAGCTACCTGGTTGTTGGTGATCGACCCAGTCAAGTTCCGTTACATTTCTACCTCTTTCTTGAAAGTCCTCGACCCCGAAGACACACAAGATTCTATACCACTATCCGTTGGTAGATTTCGTTGGGCGCCAAGTGATACAGGAGAAAGACCTGGTTGTCGAGATTGGCCAAGCCGATACCCGCTTCACTTTTATAAACCTTGCAAAAAGGAATATCTATATGTATATAAGAACGATTGATTAATTCATGGTGAAAACTTCAATGTCCACAATTATTTTCCTTGTAGAAAAACCAATAGATGCCATGCAAAGGATATTGGACTACATGAAAACTTTAGGCCTGCGTCCAGTGGAGATGATACGGGAGTTTGATAAGACTGCCAACTACCAAGTGAGCCAGAAGGATTTCATCGCAAGACTTAAGGTAAACGGTTTAAACGATTCTAATCAAAAACGATTTTAATGTACAGCATATTCTTTAAAAACCCTTGCAAGGACGGCTCATTGCATATTAAAATATTTTGCTAGTTTACATTCATACAGATTTATTTGTTGTTCTCTTTCCGGTTACGAAAACTAGTGATAAGGACGTTTGAAATTTTACCACGAAAATATTCTGTACAAATAAGAAGCTTCAGACAATTACGGAGTTATAATATACAGGTATATTACTCAGGGATAGCTGGCCTAGTGTACAACGGCATTGCAGAGTTATCTTCTCTTGTGAGCATGTATTGATTATCACGTCCTTGGTTTGTGTGAGAAAATTACGTCGTTTTCTCAAAAAATGATGACGTTACTCTCACAAACAAATGACGTAACAATCAGTACCTGCTCACAAAAGCAGATTACTCTGCATTACGCAAAGACGGAATATTTTTGTATGCATTTTTAAGTTCTAAATGGTGACAGTTACTGTCATATGTATTATAATAGAATAATAGACCATAGAAAGCAACTGAGTTCATTCAGTGTTTCCGACACATGTTGGTTGCTATGTCAACACTCAAAATCGATGTATTATGCAATATAATTGTATCGCTAGTTTTGTTAACAAAGAATCATATGTGACATTAATACACTTGCTATTGTAGTTTATTGGAACTAAAAAATAATTATTGATAGCATTACCTGCGAGTTTATATAAATAACAAGTTATTCACGGTCGTACCGATGTTTATGCCTCCAAAACTCTATAGAAGTCATTCAAACTAATTTAATTTAAATGCATGGTCGATATCGAGTTCGTTCCGCTATGATAATAGGTACTTGTTTGTTGTTGGAATCACCTAGTGCATGCACCTGTACATTATGCATGTTGGTTCTAGCAATGTAGTTATTACATATCCGCTAGTTAATGAGGGGGATTCATGGTATCATTCCTGTAGTAATTAATATTAACGGTGTATAATGAAGGAAGGAAAATGCAGCCATTGTGTCAAGTTAATGACTGATGTATAAAAAATATTTCAATACAATGTTTCCTCCCTTTTCCCGTATTGATATTATATATAAACAACCAAAAACATTAATATTGGATTGTTAGGTAAATATTTACAGGTGAATTAATTGATATATGATCATGTAATTGTGCATTTTAAAAGGATGCTGACAAGGTTGAAACGACAGAATTATAACCTCCGAACAATATCGTATCCTACCTTCCGTACGGAATTCTTTCGATGAATAATTATAAAAGATATACAGATATATTCCACCTATTTTCACTGAAAATATGGAACAGTGAATATCATACAATGAATTTGTTATACGGAATCTGAGAGTACGTGTAAATGTTAATGTTTGTAACGTGCGGTTTCTAATACAACTTGAGGCTTGCATAATGTGAATAGTTTGGTAGTTGTAGTAAAACCACTGCCAAAAACTCAAACTACGCATTGGAAACATGTTTGCTAGCATTCGTATAGCTGTGATGAATCATTTCTAAAATAAGCCATATCTGTCGGGACTTTTATGAAACTAAGAAGATGGAACAAATAAAATATAATCAATAATAATGTTCTGAGTGTAAGACAATCAAGGTTGCTAGAAACGGGATTCAAATCCTGAAATTCAGATTGTTTATCTTCTCAGCGGAAGTGTTCAGATCCAACTGTGCTATAGTTCTATCAGAAAAGATATAACGGGGAGGATAAACAGATAAACAATATTTAAAAAAAAACAAAAAACAACAACAATGTATTAGGACAGGGGTCCTTAATCAAATTAATTTGTTAAAAAATCTGATATATCACCATTATTTCCTTTAACGTTAAACTTGTGATAATGTAAAACTGATCATGTTTCTATAATGATTTATTGCGTTTTAGTGTTCGGCTTCATTGACTCGTTTTCCGTTAATTAAAATGTTCTAATTATCAATAAATTATCCTTAAAATAGCTGTCCACATTTTTTACAGTCGAAAGGCATTCCTCTTCACAAATTTGAAATGGAAGATTTGGCAAGACAAATAGCTGGCAAAGGTGGAAAGGGACTCGACTACAGGTACTTCACGATTTAGACTTACGATAAAATCTTCTTATTGTTACTCTTAATTGTTGGTATTATTTGGTCGTTTATTTAAAAATATTTCTCAACCAGTGTGCAAAAATGTTGCAGCCGCTATAAGTATAAAAGAAATGAAAATACCAATTGATATTTATGAAATTGTATCTCCTTTTCTGAACGCAGATAAGCATAACTCGTTTTTTGCCTAGGTTATTCTTGTAACGGAAGATATGGTTTTCTTTCACTACAATGACTAAGATTAAGCCAATTTCTATAACTTGTGAAACTTATCCTCTAATTGATTTTTATAACGTAGTGTTTGGTTTGTCTTTTAAGGTTTCATGCATTAAATATAACCAAACATCAGGCGTTACTTACAACATATACACAATGCATATTATCAGTGCAAAGTACAAATCTAACGTATTACGCCAATTTTGTAAAAGTTCCTATTGCTGCACTTTTTGAACATGTTCTCACTATTTTCAAATTGTGGTATTATCACTTTATTTGGTTATATTCTACGCAATCTCAAAATTGTAACGGTGTATTCAAATTGGAATTAAATCATAATTCATTATTTTTAATTCAATGTACTGATACCGAATTATTCACAGCACCCTCATACATCTTACATCTTCTCAAGAACCCTTTTAATTACTGTTTGAGGGAAACTCTAAAAATACACAAGGGACATAAGGGACTTAAGGGACATAACTCCTTTCTGTTTCTGTAACATGTCTCCGTGCGTATTTCAAGAAAATCCTTATTGACCATTTCATTTGTTTGTACTGATATGTAGATGTAGATTAGGTTGGGAACCTGACAAATCAAGCTCACCTCAACATACTACATATTTAGATTGTAACCCTTTGTTTCAGAAAACTGGTGGACTCCGTGAAGAGCCATGTAGTTAAGGAGAGAAACGACAAAATTAAGACAAGAAACAAGAAACAGAAGAGAGAAGCGTACCACAAGAGACTTCTTGCCCTCCGCCTTCCCTCCGAGGTATTGTCGGAGCCAGAAGAAGACCAAATTGGATCGCTGGTGGAACTTCGATCCTCCTCCGCAGCACTCACACAGAGTTACAGCAGCCTACATTCGATGTTGTCTTCACAACGGAGTATGGCCAAATTGCCTTCACTCGTATCACAATCCAAAGAAAGCGACTTTCCTTTGAAGACTTCACGTGGTAGCTCTGCTGTCTCTATGGCTGGGCCTCTCAGTGGCGGCACCTATCGGACGCCCAGAAAGAAGATGCATAAGAAGAACCGAGGGATGGTTGTTTCCCAGGTGTCACTCGGACAAATCAAGGCATGATAGTACATAGCATATATAGGGAACACATTGATGAGCATCATACGTTATTGTTTTACAACAGGATTAACATAATCAGATATTACGAAAAAGTTCCCTACCAAGTCGAGAAGCTCACACTGTCCTTAACAAAAAAACAACAACCCATTTTTGGTTAACTCTCGAAGGCCTCTGATGAGCAATGTTATAGATTCTTAGAAATGGTCCTAAGCTAAGTCTTTTACTAAGGAATGGTTTTGTACCACAAACGTTTGTTAAAAATAGATTCTTCATTTCAAACGCTGCCAGGTAAACAATTTGCTTAGTCGTTTTTTTTTGTAATGACAACCTGCCCGTTGTGAGTAGATTTTGTATATTGAGATTATTTTCCCTCGTTCAGTTTGACGAATGTAGCACTAGCAGTAGAAACGTAGCATCCATATTTAAAACTGTTATACTGCTAAATGATACAGATGAGGTCGACACATCACATACATTCATTTAAACTGATGAATCTTTGTAAGGCTTAAATCAATGTTATGTGGAAAAAGGAATATATAATGATGAAATATTTTGTTTACCTACATGACCTGGATAAAAAGCGACGCCTTATCATTTTTAAACTTCGAGATAAGCTTTCTTCAAAACAATATATATACTGGTTGTCTAATGCAGAGAAAGATTTAAACCTTAGCTTGGATCTTTGTTGGGTTGTTTTTAACGGGGAAGATAACTCCAATCGAGTTATAAAAAAATGACGTAGTACAGACTAACACCAAGTGTTCACTGAAATAAAGATAACCCCTATTGAATCCCACAGAGGGTCTTTAAGTGGAAGTTTAAGTTTAAGTTTAAGTAAAAGGCGCGAGTGCGCCATCACTGCGCCATTCAATCACGCCAGGCCATAGAACATGACAGGTTATTGACCTTTGATCCAGGGATTATATCATTGAGTAGAAAAATAAAAACATGAGGACGACATCACACCTTCCTATGTCCATGTCTATCAGTGGTACAAACACGTGGTCGACAGCAAACCTACCTATTTGTATTGTCTACTAGTTGACAAAATATGAGTTCGACATCATACCTACCTATCCACATACCTACTTATTTTCATGTCTATCAGTGATAAAAGCATGAGGTCGACAGCATACCTTCATATGTCCATGTCTATCAGTGGTACAAACACGTGGTCGACAGCATACCTACCTACCCACATACCTTCTTATTTTCATGTCTATCAGTGATAAAAGCATGAGGTCGATAGCATACCTTCATATGTCCATGTCTATCAGTGGTACAAACACGTGGTCGACAGCAAACCTACCTATTTGTATTGTCTATTAGTTGACAAAATATGAGTTCGACATCATACCTACCTACCCACATACCTACTTATTTTCATGTCTATCAGTGGTACAAACACGTGGTCGACAGCATACCTTTATATGTCCATGTCTATCAGTGGTACAAACATGAGGTCGACAGCATACCTTCCTATGTCCATGTCTATCAGTGGTACAAACACGTGGTCGACAGCATACCTACCTACCCACATACCTACTTATTTTCATGTCTATCAGTGATAAAAGCATGAGGTCGACAGCATACCTTTATGCATGTATCAGCTTATCTATCAGGGGTAATGTGTGATCAAGTGCAATCCCTTTACAGTTATACTGTTATACCTGAGCAAGTAATGATATCATTCCTACTTTCTAACTGTGATATTCGCATAAGGGTTACAAGCATTTATTAATTGAATAATTAATTTGAATAAAAATGTTTTAATCTTAAAATGTTTGTGCCTGTCTTGTCGTATTTTATATTTATGAAAAGGAAATCAAACAATGATTTCTTTAAAAGACTTTATATGCATTTACTTTTCAAGACCAGGTAGTATACATTACGTGAAGTTAATGACGCAAATGAGCAAAAACTTAAAAACAGAAACGACTTCATTGATTTCAGACTGTTTTAAACAATCAATATTTCTTCACTTACATATGTTTTATTTTGCATATTTTAGTCATTTAAAGTTTTACACTTTTGTTGTTGTAAAACATCCCCGACCTTTATTTTGAAATTATCAAAATATACATAAATAAACGTTTTTATTCAGGGGATATAACTCGCTGAAGTGTTTCTACAGATTTGGAGTTTTAACTGATATGCTTGTGTAGATAGGTGATGATTCCTGACGACGACATATTCAGCTGATGTTGGGTTTGTTTCCCTAAACACATTCTTGCAAATAAGATATTAGGATGCGATCACGCAAAATACATATCCTCATGCATTTAATGATAAACATTAAACTATAAATTATTGTATGTATATAAACAGTAATAATCCATGCTACAAGTGCAGTCTAAATAAGTATGAATGGTGTAACTTGTGTATACAAGAGAGTTACAAACGACATGCTGATCCTTCAAAGGCGATTTATCTTACAGAACCTACTGATAGTATATATCTTACAAGTAACTACGTTTTGGGGATTCAAGTTAATTTTCTATCTCACAATAAGGACATATAGAAAAGAAAACCGCAAAACACAAAAAAACACGTTGTCGGCATGGTTAAATATGTATCCTAATTTGACAAAAGTAAAAGGTTCATTTTAATTAAAGCGGTATATAATTATTTTCTAAATCATTAAGTGAAAGCACATATTTATCATCTTTGACATTGTGTCATCGATTGTACATTGTATTAGCCATCCAGTTTGGGTGAAGGTTTTCAGGAGCAATATTTTTTATGTGTAGGGACATAAAGTCAATAACAAATAATACAAAATTAAATAAAAATATTAATAATTAAATAAAATGTAAAATGAAAAATAAAACGCATTTGAACGCCTTCTTCCAATTGATATACGACAATAGTATTATCACCATTCTTTTGTTGATCTTTGAATAAATTTCTTACTGCATTATTGATATTTGTTTTATTTGTAATCAGTTTTCAGATGTTTTCCTCTCATAAAACTATGAACACATATATCCATATTCTACCAATAACACCATTACTTTGTTTTACCATGCATGAACGTGTTAATGCGTTGTAAATAACGGGGCAATGAAATCCCATGTGAAAGTATATCAATTAACTCAACGATTTAATATATCTACTCGAACCTATTTTAATAAGAGGCCTAGAGGGCCTGTATTGCTCACCTGGAAATGTTAGCAAAATTGAAGTTGAAATAGCCCGATGTTGCTGGTAGTGTACATGTATTACATGGTTATAGTCAGGGGTTGTATTTATATGCAATTGGACAAAATCCTGTCATTCCTACAGGAAAAAGAGGATTTTAAAGAATTTGCTATGTTTCCCCTATTGGGCCCCACCCCTCTGTCCCAAGGTGAGTCAGACCCACCGTTGATACAAAATTGAGCCCCCTCACCCAAGGATGCTATAGACCAAATATGGACAGAATCCTGTTATTCCTATAGAAGAAGAAGGATTTTAAAGCTATGTTTCTATTTTCCCTCTTTGGCCCCGCCTCTGCCCCCAGGGTGTTCAAACCCACCATTTATACAAAACTGACTTCCCTTCAAAATAGGTTGCTACTGTTCAAATTAGTCAAAATATCTTCATCCTAAGGGCAGAAGAAGGATATTAAAGCTATTCCTCTATATTCATGTTTGGGCCCCAAGGAGGGTGGGGTGGGGGTGGTTGGTGGNTGCTCGAGACTAAATTAGGATACAAGCCCTTTATCCTCACAGTAGAAGAAGAATTTTAAAGGTTTTACCTCTATTTCCCCAAATTCGTCCCGCCCCTCTACCACCAGGGGGGCCACACCCACCGTTTATACAAAATTGGTTCCCCTTTAACCAAGGATGCTCCACACCAAATATGGCCAAAATCCTTTCATTTCTACAGAAGAAAAAGAAGAAGAAGGACTTTAAAGAATAATTTGCTATGTTTCCCTTATCTGGCTCCACCCCTCAGGCCCCTGGGGTGCCAGACTCATGGTTTATACAAAATTGGTTCCTCTTCACCCAAGGATGCTTCAGACCAAATATGGAACAAATCCTTTCATTCCTACAGAAGAAGAAGGATTTTAAAGAATTTACTATATTTCCCCTATTGGGCCCCGCCCATCAGTCCCCAGGGGGGGCCAGACCCACCATTTATACAAAATTTGTTCCCCTTCTCCCAAGGATGCTTTTGGCTAAATTTGGTAAAAATCTACTTGGCCGTTCAGGACGACGCTGCGGTATGGCATAAGCTCGCCATGGTCTCGGACCAGGTGAGCTAACAATAGCCATGCCGTAATAAAGTCGTTCGAACCTAGGTTACATACAAACAGTTGTGTGAACGGAAGTAAACGTGTCTTCACCGGAATGATCTGAGTATTGATTTGAGTTCAGTTAAGAGGTAAGAACGTGTTTTTTTATTTTCGTTAACACTTATTACGAGTATATTTTGCGATCTTTCAATGTCTAGTTAATAACATAACATACATATTTACATCAATGAGTCAAATGAGTTGATAAGATTTCGGTCTATTTCGACCGTTCAGTCATCGTTGTAATATGTTTGAGTGTACCTATATACATAATAAGTGTATACCTATAAGAGCATATGATACAAAAGGAAACTTAACAAATTATTTAAGTTATAACTCCGGGTCAGCCAGATTGTAACCATATTAAGACAAAATGACAATACAGAAAGCTTTACGTACTTCGTTACTCTATATATATCAATCTGTAAAAAATACCAAGGTAATGACAACACAGAAAATGGTGAGTAAGCACTAGAAATAAAATATGAAGTCGAATTTCATGTACCCCCCCCAAAAAAAAAACCCACCAAAAGCTGAAGGTTATTGCCAACTTCGGGAACATATGTAATTATGTTATTGTCCTATATCAGTTCTTTATACTATGCAATCCTGTAATAAACACTGTAGCAATGTTGACACAAAATGAGATCAAAACTAAGCTAAGCTAACGGTACATCGACTAAAAATACACGATACCAAGATAAAATCGATATAAAAAGTGAGGAATATTAATTATTATTATAGAGTGATTCTTTAAAGGCCAACAAGGTGATTAAGTTGGGTGAGCAAAATAAGGAAACTAATTAATAATTATAAATAATAAAAAGATTATATTTAAAGAGATGATTCGTTATTATAATTTCATTTGTTCTGTCGTGACTAAACTGTAAATTTATAATGACAAAAGCAATACGAAAAGAGACCAAGCCTTACCAATTAAATTATTGCTGGTCAATTAGACTGTAAAAATATTAATAAACTGGTTGTAATTATTCATACATAATATTACACATTAAACAAGTAGCTATTGCATCACTTATAAAATTACAATCTGTGATGTGATAACATAGGAATTCCAACGTCATCAATTTGATTTTGCCTCACGACATATATTATGCATTACAGATATCGTGCTTTACCGCGAGTATACGACAATTAGATTATATCACCTTTCTATTTTATTGTTTGGCGATCAATTCAGCGTTCCTGTCTTTTTAATATTTGCTGCAAAGTTATGCGAAACGATTACGTTTCTGTGAAAGTAACACACCTAGTCTCTAGTTCTACGTAATGTTGCTATTTAAGGGGAAGGGTATTTCCAGTGGTCTAAAATTAGCAACAGCAAACAGATATAAGGCGGGCAGATCTCAACGTTTGGAGCTGACTTTGTTTATCGAATTCAACGTGTTAAAACAGGTAATATGTAACTAGTGGGTTATATCTATATTTAACTATTTTGTCAGACTTATACATCATAAGAAATAACATGAATAAATACACGGTATAAAACGAACTGTGTACGGTTAACGAAGTGTAAACTGTCTTGATGATCTACTTCCTCCATGATCTGATCATAGTTCGATTAGCCACGTAGAAATATGGCCTGTACAGATAAGGGTTTTTCCAGGGGAAGGTAATAAGGTTATTTTATAACATAAAACATTACAGTATATGGTAGATATGATGGATCACTATAATATTTCATACAATTAACAGTATTTGTTAAAATTCTGTTATTGATTTAAAAAATAACTTGTTTACATTATGGTTAGTCGATGTTTAAGTGGATGTTTCATAACTTTATACTTAACCCGACATTGGAATACTACATGAATGTGTTATTGAACTACTTCCCTTCCTTATCGGCTAATTTCATATTTAACAGATCATAACATAACTTACTAAATTAAAGAAACAAATGGGAACAAAATGAAAATGTAGAACGAACAAATGAAACAAGATCAGATAGAAAAGGTTATTAGGTTTATGACTAAAACATCTATTGCAATTGCTTCTATCTGGGCGTACAGTTTCCGTGTTTCAATCATTTCAATGTAGTCCTCCGGTGATTTTATTACCTTCCTTGTGACATTGTGAATTTATACTTCAGTTATTTATGATGTTTTTTTTATTAGTCCTCAACGGTATTACCGGAGGGAATTTTCGGTTTCCTTTCCGTCCGTCTGTCCTCGTGGTACGATGTGCAAATCATATCTCATTACCCTGTTATTAATAGTGTCAACATTTAGTATGATCATTTTCACACTACGTATCTGAGTTATTGCCCTTGGTTCATTTTTAATTCAGATTTTCTTTCTGAAGGTGTGAGACTATGTGTTGCTCAAACTACTCTGCTTTGTTCATACAATTTGGTAACAAGATATACCTATTTCGTTATTGCATATCTAATACTTTAAACATACTTGGCAAATTAAAAATGCATTTGTGTACAAACCAAACTTAAAGTCCTTACATTTTAAATGAAAACGTCGCTTGAATAATATTTTTATTTCTCATTTGTTGTCAACAGAGAACTCTGGTGTTTTACACTCTAGCATCAACTTGAAATTGAATGTATTTTAACTTTCATTAAAACCCTACATTTCTTCAACGGCTGTATAGATGAAAATATCACAGGGGCAGGATGTCTTTTTAAATTTTTAATGAAGTTGGTATCACCACTGAAGGTCAAAGGTTTAAAGGGACATCAGTGAAGAGCAATATTTTTTTAATGAATGTATGTATTGTATGCACTTCCACTCATAGTCCGTTCCAAATACCCAGTTTGACCACTTGAACTGTTCGGGAAAGCCCTGCTAAAAATAGCGCCGATAACGTCACCTGACTAGGCAGACGGTTTCCAAAGGGGCCCCAGAGAGGGGCCGTTAGGCAACTGCAACTTCAAACCAAGTAATATGATTTCTAGGTCCGTATTCAAACTTATTGAACAGTAATTATTCATCATCAGAAGTTAATTGCATACTTGCCAATATTCAGAATTTAAATGTATTTAGCTTTAAACATATTTGTTGCCAATAAAATTGAACAAGGAATGGGGCACACGTTTTTACAATTTATCACAGCTTTCCCCCGTCATACATTTAAATTAAATGTCAACAATGATAAAAGGCATAAACATAAAGTAGATATATATAGATATATATTGAGTTTAGTACCGGAATGTGACCGGTACAGATGGTAAGGGGCTAAATATCTTCCCTCAATCATGGGACAAACCTTTCTGTAAAAAGGAATATTCACGAGACGTATATCCCTTTTCGCAATGACAAACTACTCGCGTATAAAAAAGAGAAACGTTTGTGAATATTTTTATTACATTGTACAACTCAATGTCTTTGGCCTTTGTTTTTCTTTTGGACCATGCATATACATTTATGTATACTCTCTTTCCCACTTTCACTGTCTCCATACGCTAACACTTAGTAAGTCATATTAGCCATCACACACAACAAACTGTATGGCAAAACCACTACGTATACATGTAGAATATGTGTCAATAAGGAACGTGTTGAGATACTCGATAATTATATTTTTTCAATACTTTACAAAGATTAAAGCATACTTGTAAATGGACCTTTTTATGTTGAGACAACTTTTCTTTAATCAGTTCCTTTGGTCCGAAACAGAAGCCGTAGTTATCGGCAGCACGCGCCATTTTTACAATGTAATCAAATACTTTTTCCCCTGTTTTCAATACGTATTCCGATTCTATCTGAAGTCGAAAATTTATTCTTTATAGAGAAAAGGTTGTTACATGATCATACATTCTAAGCCAACATCATATGAAAACATGAACTGTTGAAAAA
>NW_018408021.1:146377-161346 GCF_002113885.1 Mizuhopecten yessoensis
TACCCCTTGCGCTATCTTTTGACCATTTGGCAACTTTTCGCTTCGTAGCTGACACGGTACAACACTTTTCTTTGGCTTACTTCACACGGCCAGTCATTTTGTTTACAAAGAAATGGTGTGCTATGCGCATGCGCTAGTAGAGGGAAATCCCTGAACAAAACGTTGGTCAGACAGGTAGAAATACCGATGATTATCTTAGATTTAATCATTTTTATGAATCTATTTCAGCCAAATCCGATCTTTATTTTCCATAAGGAGTCTCACTTGATATGTTTACGTAGTATTTGAAAAAAAAAGGCAAAAACAAAAGTTACTTCACAGTGATGCCCCTAGCATATTTTAGCACCCAAGATTTAGCGTCGTCCGTACGTCAACAATTTCTTCAAACGTCTTCTACTTCTTAACCACTGATTGGAGTTTGACTAAATTTGAATAGAAGCATTCCTATAGGTGGTAAGGATTCCAATTGTACAAATGGTGAGGCTGACCCCCCAGGGGCTGAAAGGTGGTGCCAAAAGGGGTCAATTTGGCTATATTGCTTGTATAAACGACTTGTTCTATAGAACTATGCGATAGATATTTATCATATTTAACTGGAAGCATCCCTAGGTAGTGGGGATTCAAAATTGTACAAATGGTGTGGTTAATCCCAGGGGGCTGAGGGGCGGGGCCAAAAGGGGGCCAATTTTTGCTCTATTGCTTTAAGCAACTTCTTCTCCGGAACTAAGAGATTGACATCAACCATATTTGACTGGAAGCATCCCTAGGTAGTGGGGATTCAAAATTGTACGAATAGTGGGGCTGAACCCAAGGGGGTTCAGGGTTGGGGTCAAAAGGGGACAATTTGGCTTTATTGCTAGAAACGACTTCTTCTCTAGAACTATGCACTGGATATAAATCATAATTGGTCGGAAGCATTCGTTGGAGGTTGGGATGCAAAATTGTACAAATAGTGGGGCTGACCCTTCGGGGCTAAGGGGTGAGGCAAAAAATAGTTTATTACTTGGAAATGGTTGAGATCCCCACCCTATAACCATATATACATTTGGTGAGTATAAAGAGAAGAATGCACATATGCTTCCAGGTTGGCCCCGGGGCTGGCTCCACCCTTGGAGACTTAACCCCTGAGTCATAACTTTAAAACGGTTGAGATCCCCACCCAAAAACTATATATACGATTGTTTGGCATAAAGAGAAACATGTTGTCATGCTTTTAGAATTGACCCTGGGGTCTGCCCCATCCTTGCAAACTTAACCCATGTGTCATAACTTTGAAACGGTTGAGATCCCCACCCCAAAACTATATATACAAAAGCTGGGCATAAAGAGACGAATGCAGACATGATATTAGAATTGACCCTGGTGTCTGGCCACAACCCCAGGGACCTAGTTTCTTAGTCATAGTTTGGAAACAGTTGAGATCCCCACCCCAAAACTATATATGCAAATGACGGGCATAAAGAGACAAATGCTGTCATGCTATTAGAATTGACACCGGGATCTGCCCCACCCTTGCACACCTAACCCCTGGGTAATAACTTTGAAACGGTTGAGATCCCCACCCCAAAACTACATATACAAAAGCTGGGCATAAAGAGACGAATGCAGACATGATATTAGAATTGACCCTGTGGTCTGGCCACAACCCTAGGGACCTAGTTTCTTAGTCACCGCTTGGAAACAGTTGAGATCCCCCCATAACCATACCTAAACGTACTGGGCATGAACAATCTAATACATATATGCTACAAGGCCCATTCCCTTGGATCTTATTAGGAGAATATTTTGCCATGGTTGCTTAGATATCCAGATGCGCGATACAGGCCCTCTGGGCTTCTTGTTTATAAACTGATAGTGTGGCATCCTTGGGGTAGAGTGGCGGGCTCCATAGGGGAAATAGGGGTTAAAATCCCCTCTTTCCGTACGAATGGAGGGATTTAAACACAATTTGGTGAAGAGCATCCTTTGGCAAAGGGGACTCAGTTTTTGTATTAACAGTGGTTGTGACCTCCCTCGGGGCAGAGGGGTGGGAACAATATGGGAAATAGCGGGACAATTTTAAAATTCCTCTCCATTCGCATGAATTGAAATCTTTTAATTAAATTTAGTGAAGAGCATCCTTAGGCAAGAGGGACAAAGGCCTACTACGAGGATTGATCTTGAGCCCTGATCCACTCCTGGAGACTAATTCGCTGGTTCACAACATAGAAACATTTGCGATCCTCAACATATACAGTTGTTACCATATTTATAACTTCTAGACATGAAGAAGTGGCAAGTCACTACAAGGTTTGGCCAGGAGGTCAAGTCCTATAATTCAGGGAAACTTTTGAGATCCGCGCCTCATAACTATGTATACATTTGCTTGGTATGAAGAGAATAATATACTAATGACATTATAATTGGCCATGGGCTTTTGCCTCACTATGATGCTTACCCATAGCTTAAATGCCCATGCCAGATGCACCCTACTCCATATTCTATCCTGTAACACTATACCGACAACGGGTAAATCAATCGTTGCGAGTACCCAAAATACTGAACGTTTTAGGACATTGGTACGTCTCCACCTGTGGACATAACTAATTTCCCTCTTTATTTGTGCGATCTTTCTACACTAAGACTAAAGTTGAGGTATTGCCAAGCAAGCATTAAAATGTTTACGGTTGTTAGGAAGTAGAGAGCAGCTTAGCAGGAAGAGATAATAAAATCATGCTACCAGGATTTCTTTGGGAGTCAACCCCTGGGTTCTTAATTATTGGGTCATTCACCCCATTACCATGAATACAATCGCTAGGCTAGGAGAGGTAAATAATTTTCTGCTACTAGGTTTAGTCCCTAGGTCTGGCGAAGTCGATCAATGCCTATACCTCCTGAATTATTACATGAAAACAGTTGAAATCCACACCCAATAACCTTATCTATTATTGCCGAACATAGTCTTGCCCACCAGAAGGGATTTAAGTATAACAGTTTATATTTCTTGTACTCTTTTGGACTTAACTGACAATAAATACCATGTGAGTTATGAAGGCCACTGGACTTTTTGTTCAAGATATTATCATGATGAATATTTATTAACATATTGTATACCTCACACTTTTAGGTCTTTAAGTTATGCCATTTTTAAATACTCGGAATAAACAAGCTACAGCTTTTAATATTGTATTTGTATTATCATTGTAGATTGCCAAACACTTGGGTGACTTAAAATATAGCTCAAAGGATACTGAGCAACCACAATGGCAAAAGGTTACGGAAAGTCCAGAAAGTATTCAAAAAAGAGGGCTAAAAAGAACGACTCCAAAAAAACATTCCCTCTTACGTCATTTAAACGGGATGATGAACTGATAGGTGCTTTGTTCATAAAATCAGTGAGATTAAAATCATCATTTGATAGCTCTACATTTAGGCTTAAATTGGAGGATTTATCAACAAGCGGGTCTCTAAAAGCAATATATGAATCATTAATCGTTACAAAAACCTACATTGATTTGGAGGTCTACAATTCACGTGTAACCCTAAGGAAAAAACAAATAAATGCATTAAACAGAAAACATTCATTTTTCACGCAAGCTTCAAAATATGTCCAATGCCCAGACAGCAAAGGGAAATACCGGTTTTTAGACCTGACAATGTTGGTGCCTCAGGGTGATTCTATTGTTGAATGCATAGGTATCGTGAAGGTAAATACTGAATTGAAACGGCGCATAGAAGAAATCTTTTCTTACGACTTCAACTCGTTGGATACTTCAGCAACGAGAAGCAGTCAAACCAACCTCTTACAACCCATCCATACAACAATCTCTCCTGGAAAAGAAAACACATTACTAACTGTACAAGATGATTTTGAAGTAGTGTACGTCATGAAACACCGTCGCACAGTTTCTCTACGTGCTTCAAGAAACGGAATGCCTTACAGTATCTACACACCTGTGAGATTAAAACGTTCAAAGCAAAGAACAAAACAGATACAACCATTGATCGACCTCCTGAAAACAGCGTGCGAAGAGCTGAAGGATGAGTCTTTATTTGTTTCGAACGGATTTCATCGACAAACAGAGCTGTTTTCTGAGTCCGACATTAAGGATCTGTCTGGACCTATACCTCTAGACTCTACACAAGTTTATCCGAGCACAAATAGTGCGAGGGAGTCAGAGCAACAAAGGCAAAGGTCTTTTGTATTCTGGCCTCTGTCAAGCTCAGCAACTATACAGTCGTTGGTTGAATCAGGATTTTATGCTTCTGATCATGAATTAGAAATTGTGGAATGCTTTTCTTGCGGACTATCCCTAAGAGCTTCTGAGCTAAACGGCCGTCATCCGCTGGATGTGCATAGGGAAATGTCACAACACTGTCAGTTTCTGCAATCGGAAAGTATCAGGGAAAGAACGTTCAACAACAATCCGCCACAACGGTTTGAACCGTTAACAATGAATAGCATCAGTAGGGATCAGAATTCACAATACTCCTCGTCTATCAGTAACACAAATGACGAGATCGATTGTGTTAAAACCGAAAGCGACATATCTTACAGACAAAATACAATCGAGAGTCACTTGGGGGAAGTGGCTGAAAAGTTTCAAACTAGTCTCCGTTTCAATCCAAGAGTGCAGTCACATATATCACAACCATCTGACGTAGTGGAGGACGGAACGGAAAGCCAAACCAATTTAGATGGGAAATTGCTGTTAAGCGGAACCAATCAGAATCCACGTGATCTGACAGACTTATATTATCAATATAGTCCACGAAGAGATACTCTTGTCTCTCAACAGGACAATGTCAATAACGGTGGACATATACACGAACCAATTGAGGGAGCGACGGCGGCGATATCAAATGTTGGGCCATCACCGAGTTCACTTGCACAGGATTCGTCAACACCACCTCCCCGAAACCCTCGCTATGAACAGGACAATGCTCGAAGAGAGAGCTTCAACGCCTGGAATGGTCGACACGACATTGATAGTCTTGTCGAGGCTGGTCTATTCTACACTGGTAGGTTGTTTACTTTTAGTAATTTAGTAATATGATTCTTAATTATTATTCTAAAGCTTTTGAGGTATAACTCTAGCTATCGATGTAAAATCAGTATTCAATAATAAAGTAAATGTCTATGGTAAATAACTATTAAGATAAATCATCATGTTTGCGGCATTGCGCAATGACCTTAGTCTAAAATATAAATTGTGTTTCAATTGACCATTCTTGACTTCATGTCTCCAGAGAAATTAGTTTACACCGGAGTGACGTATATCAGTTTGACATCACGTTTGAATTAACCTCAACATTTGTTTGCTATTTCCATCTATTCGATTTGTACTTGTTTAGTTTTCAATTTGAGCAACTTTCATTTTATATGATTAACCATTCCAACCAAACAGACCAAGGAAAAACGGCAACAAAGATAAAGGTTAAAGGATAAAGATAAAGATTACACCAATTAATAAATATGTTATAATTAAAAAGAAATTTTACCAATTTATTGACACCCGTTTCCATAACAACGTATTGTGTGTACGTGTTTCTTTAATAACAGGTGACCAGGACATTGTCAGGTGTTTCCATTGTGACATTGGCCTTGCTGAATGGAATAGGGAAGACGATCCCTGGCTGGAGCATGCGCGACATAGTCATGAATGTCACTTCCTGTTACGGATAAAGGGCCACGCCTACGTCAATGATGTCCAGAGGGAATGGTCAAAGGTACAAAGATCAATATAGATTTAACTGGTTATCAGGGAAGCAGGATTATGTGTTTGTGTAGAAAAAAACCTCTTTGCTTAGTCTGATTTTTATTTTGGTATAGATATTGAAATTCCCAAACGAGTGGTTGATTACCATGTTTATCTAACTCGAGTTAGTTAATTTTCAAATGGTATAAAGACACAATATTTACCGAGTGTCTTTTGCAATTCGAAAACTAACTACGTGGAGTTAGATAAACATGATAATCAACAATTACGAGTTTGAGGGTGTTTTTAACCACGATATTCAGATATATTATCCAGAAAACCATATATTTCTTTTGGAAAAAGCATTAGTCCTGTTTCCGACGAAGAAATCAATTGCAATGTTCTTTGACGTCACAATGGAAAATGACGTAGTAAAGCATTGCTACCTCACGTCATAATTAGAAGATTGACCAATTAGTTAACGTCCGTGGTGTAATCCGCTATGGGGTAAGCGAAAGTCAATAAGTCGGAAATGAGGAAACCTATAGTGATTGTTGGAGAATAAAAGATTCATTACGATGAGGTTATTTTTTCAAATATTTGTAATAATTTAGACTTTAATTAAAGCGTGTAAGTCACCAGTCTTATGTTTAAGCGACTAGATAAAATACAAATTTCTCATAGTGCATCTGATTGGTACATGTAATAGCACTGAATATAATGTTAAAAGAGAAAATTGTTTAAATAAAATCAGGTGTATTCCCCGAAACGTCCAGACCTGTCCCACGTTGATAGCAGACTGGACACATTCCATAACTGGCCCAGGGACTTCGTTGTGCAGACACCAGAGCAGCTAGCCATAGCCGGATTTTATTATGCTGGTAAAGTATTTTAAAAGGTAGCATTAGATACCGAATACACGAGAATACGAGTATTAGGAGGCACGGTAATCTACTGGTAGGACGCCGGGCTCGTGACCGAAGGTCTGCGGGTTCGAGTCACGTCACGGCACTTTGTTGTATCTTTGAGCAAGATACTTTTACTCCACTTGTTACAGTCTACTCAGCTGTAAATGAAAACGTGTTTGGGCAGTGCTAGAATTGCTGAATGCTAGCTGTGTGCGATGAAATTGCAGCAACGGCTGTATGATCCCAAGGGAGCTGAGAAAGATATTGGCTGTTTGCAAAGGCCCTATAATCGCGGATAATAATTTGTTAATCGCTTTGAGACGACCTACGAATAAGGTTGTGATACAGTGGTTTATAAGAACCTCGAATTATTATTATTATTATACACTTCATACTAAAGGGATATGAATTCTGAAATAGCTGTTCATGATGTTATTATGTGCCATATCAATCAGCATTTGAGAAGCTTTGCTACCTTTTTCTTTTTCATTTGAATCTTCACGTTTTTCTTTATTATTTCTCCGAACATTATATTTATCAATGATATGTGTTAAAGGAAATACATGTATTTGCCATAAAACATTCCAAAATATGTGTAAGATGAAAATATGTGTATATATATTCATCCAGGCATGACTGATACGGCTCGATGCCACTACTGTGACGGCGGGCTCCGGGAGTGGGAGCCTGGGGATATCCCCTGGGTGGAGCATGCGAAGTGGTTCCCTCACTGCAAGTTTGTACTCAAGATCAAGGGGCTGCCGTTCATCCAACAATGCGTTGCCCGTAGAAACGTATGTTTGCAAACGTGGCGTAAGGGTGTTCTGTTGATATTCTATAATGTACACGTGCTGTGTACAGTTGTATATTTATATATTTTATGATTTGTAGCTTAGACTAGGTGTATTAAAATACTATTTACCGAGACATTTTCGCCCAGTCAAACTTTCGCCCATCGCACATGAAATAAATATTCGGTCAGTGTCTATGTCTCCCATCAAATTAAAATAACTATGTTTATTATGCTGTTTACATATATGCTGTAATGATAAGTTCACCCACATTTAGAGGGCAAAAAATGCGAAAATTAAACTGCAGTTAAAATTTCCCGTTATACAGTATTTTATGCGATGGAATCATTACGTATCACGGTCAGAACATTTTTAAGATTTTTTAATTTTGTTTTTAATTTTGTTTTTATATAATATTTTCTAACATCAATCACTGTTGTTAGCCCGGATGTTAGCGCACAGAGAATCTTAATAAATTGATTAACATATCGCGAACACCGCATCAATGTGACTTGTTCCTGATATATTTTGTATTATTGGTTTACGTTTTTCACAGTCAGGTGTTTTCGATTAATTGATATCAAGTGATGCGTATTTATAGAGGATATATTTCATCGGTTGCAATGGAATACAATACCATACATTTTTTAACGAGTACATAGCTCAAGTGAACATATCGATAGATTCTGTCATGGATACTGTATATGGGTTTCAATGGGAAACCATCATCTTTTAAAGTTTTTAAGAAGCTGCAGCTAAACCGAAAGTATATGGCTTACCTTAAGTAAATATATTGGTATCTACTTATTCTAGTATCAATTTGTATCTACATCTACAATGTATTGATACATGTTTTTACCTGTTCATATTTCATCTTTATTCTTCTATGTGTATTTATATTTTTCATATTCATCTTTATTCTTTTATGCCTATATATATCTTTTCATATTCATCTATATTTTTCTATGTATACTTTTATCTATTCGCATTAAAGTACGTATATATTTCTGTTCATACAGGAGGTTCTAGAAGACCCAGTTCCAAACAACACACGGGCCGAGAATGAAGCTTTAAATAGATTGAGAGGTACTTGAAAAATCATTATGTACGTCCTTCATGTCACAGTGTTGAAGTATCAAGTCACTTTTTACTGCCTCAGCCAGTGGAATTTCTTTTCTTAAATCAATCAGTAGGGTTATACACAAGACATTTGTAGCTGCTGGTTTGATTCATAGCGGAGGTAACATGCATACATGTACATTGACACATCCAAATGACGGCATAATTGCATAGGCAAGGCTTTCCAGATTCTTGCTAAGACATTATATTTACCTTGTATAGGAAACAAAATACTGGACAAAAGAAAAGCAACAATGACTGAAATATTTTACCTCTTAAATGAGGAAATTTAATTGTTTCTTGGTATCTTTTGATGTGAATAAATCAAAATAATTGTGTTTGTTTTTGTTTGTTTTTTATACAAGGGAGTTGTTCACTCTATCTACGTATATTAGTTTTAAATTGTTATTTTAATGTTTGTCCGTTCCTTTAAAGCCCCGATCAGTAACGAGGAGAAAAACCGTGCGAGGGAAGAAAATAACCCACTGTATACTGCCGCTGCCCAGTCGATTATTGCCATGGGTTACACCACGGCTGTGGTCACAAAGTGCATCAACGCCTATATAGCGAGTACTGGTAAGGGGAATGATATTCGGCCAGCTTTATAAATATGAATAATGTGTTATCACTTGGGAAGACAATTAGTACAGTTTTCAGTATTGTATTTGTCTTCCTTGTCGTAATACAAATCAATAATGACGCATTATGTAAACATTAATTCCCTGCTGGTAGAAGCCGATATCACAGTCCAAGGCTTCAAAGATCTAAATTATAGAAAATATTGTGGACTTCCGTTAATCAGAATTTTTTCAATGAGCATACACCAGCTGTGATTATCAGTCGTAGTGTTTATTCAGTAGTATTATTAATATGTTTTATTTACATGTAATCAGCTGAAAAAAGTGTGTAAGTTTAGTTAAATCTTCTGCCACCTCTTTTGGAGAAACCATCTTGTATCATCACATATTAACTGCATGTCTTCGGTACAGGCTACAACCAAACTAGATAGATATTTGGTGTATTAAAACGAAATTAGATTGACGTCCGATGAATTGTACTTTTTTTTCTTTTTTTTTAAAAGAGCCTTTTTCAATTCATTAGAACAAAAAACGTTTTATGATGCTGCTTCAAATCGCAAATAAAACCTGTGATTTGAGTATTCAAAGACCTGTTACATTTGGCTCATGAATAAAGATTGAAACATTGACTATTACAAAACAGGTCTAGTACTTGTACTTATTTTGAACATGCCATTCCTGTTTTAAGGTCAAAGGAACTTTGGAGCTACCGACTTAATGGATATAATATTAGACAAAGAGGATGAAGGTGGGAAACTGTCAAGTGACGGAGAAACGGAAGGAAAGGGTGATTATATTTTTTTGCATTTTTAATTTACTAGCTGCCTATACATGTAAACATTAAAGTATCACTAAATATGTATTACATCTCAAAGCCTTCTAATATCATGAAATATTCGTTTGAAATTTCTGTCATAGTTTTGCGTTTAATAAATATATATCGCTGATACAAAATTTTAATCAAACACAATTATCAAATATTCAATCTATACAATTAATTTATCAAATTGTGACCAGTAAAATATCAGGAATCATCAATTTGATAAAAACTTATACGAAATAATATATTTTCACCTGTGTCCAGTCAGAATAGTACTTTACTGTGTAGATTTTCAGCTTCGTGTTCAGATGAAGCTACAGGAGAAAAGATGGATGTTTTGGTACACCTTAGTAATATACATTATGTTAATAACATAACTACACAATTTGTTATTTTATAAAATTTGTTCGGATTTCTTATAAGATAATAGAAGCTCTATATAGCTCATGTAGTACAACTTACAATACCAATACAAATATGAAACTTCAAAATTTAATTTAAACCAAAATTCCATATTATAAAGTATTTACTCGCAACACAGCTTTGGCCACTGGCTAGTTCGTGCTTATCTGGATGGTCTATAAATAAGACTGTTACATTATGAATTCATCTAGCACCTGGTGTCAATCCCGGTATAGACTAGTAATGTTGGAAAAATAATTCCGTAGTGAATTCCACTGATTGCAAATCACAGAAATGTTACGAGTGACATATATCAGGGTTTTATAATCTTACGTTTGGCAAGGCAGACCATTTTTAGTACTTTACACAAGGAAAATGTTCTCCGAAAGTTGAATTCCATCTTTTTTGACCAAAGCGATAAAGGCGATTTCACCATATATCATAACACAGCTTAGAAGACATATACTGTAGCATTTCCATTTTGACAGGCAAACTTTTTACTACAAACTATTGGTTGTACCTTAAACGTATTTTTTCATTTCAGAAACTAACGACGACGAGTTCCGATATGGTAAGTAAATATAGAACAAATATTTTGAAAAAAAGTATTATATTCGAATAAAAGGTTAGATTAATTAGGGCAAGTGAGCTAATGAGGTGTCAGAGCGTCCAATGTCCGTCGATCGTTCGTCAACTTTTCCTTTAAACGACTTCTTCTGAAGAATGGAAAAGCTTACACACGAATATGGCATTTAACTACTTCCAAGGCTACAGGATTCAAATATGTCAAAAACTTCAAAGGACTTTTTCTCAAGAACAGGGAGGCCTATAGTCACGATATTTGGCTGGTAGCTTACTGGATTTGAATTAGACAAATTCTGCTAATAAAAATGACATCTGCCTTCTTCCAAGGTCATGGTGTCAAATATTTCAAAAACTTGAAACTACATTTCATGAAGAGCCGAATGGCCAGGAGTCATGATAATTGGCTTGAACAGCATCATGTTATAGAGCGTCACATATTTTGCGAATAAAAGACCTTGACCTTTGATCAAGGGCACAAGGATCAAATATGTTAGAAACATTAAACAAGTTCTTCTAGCGAACGGAAAGATATTTGGCTGGTAGCTTCATGGGGAATATCGAACAAGCTTTGTTATTAAAAATAACATGAACATATATTTGTAGACTGGGTGTATATTTATACTTAAGGTCACCCAGTACATGGGCTTTGCCACATGTATGTGAGCATGTTATGTCACACCTGAGTGAAAGAACGTATACCTGAGGTTGTGCATGCAGGTCGTTCTATATGAACGACGCATGCGCAACCACTTTGCCTCACACAGCACAAACCCTTGCCCAGTCACTCCCAGCTGAACAGCAGATCATGCTCTTACCACCCGGACGAGGCCCTGGTAAGACAGACTAACTATAAACTCTAGTATAATATATATAATATATATCCATTTATTAAGTTCATAATGAACAATTGATTACCATCTTTGTACATTATTACAGATTATCAATAGAAGTGACTATTGTGTAAATATATGAATGACGAATAAAACATTCTCGAACAACGGAGGACTTGTGTGTCTAAATTGAACACGCCGAAGGCCTTACAATGGCGCCCACACGTAGGGACCCGGGTAATATTGATAAAAATACTCAGCGATACTTGCTAAGGAATCTCTATGACCCCTGGAAAACTCGGGACGAGTTCTTTCTTAAAGGGGGAGTATGTCACTCTGGTAAAATACTAGCCGCTTCCTACCGTCTCGGCTAGGGAGAATTTCTCTTTAGCTCATTCGGTAGAGCGTAAGACTAGTAAGCCAGAGGTCCCGGGTTCGACTCCTAGCGGAGGCATTGACAAAATAATGACCTCTGTTATATATTCATAGTCACAGGGGTCAAATAAATCAAAATCTTCAACAACTTTTTCTGAGGAACTAAATCACCGAGATGCATGGTATCATGCTGGTCAATTTTAGCTTCCTTTGATGAATCCCAACAATATTTGCGAATAAAAAATTACCTCGACCATTTCAAGATCACAGGCATCAAATATGCCAGGAAAGTTTAACGACTGCCTCTGACTATCCGGAAGTCCTTGTTGATTCATTATAATAGACTAGTACTTTCCTTGAAGAAAGCCCGAAAAAGTTTGCGAGAATAATACGAGCTCGACCCACTTTTAAAACCAAAGGGATTAGATATGTCAAAATGTTCAAAAAGTGTGATTTTTCCTGATAATCTTGTTGATTATGTTAATCGATTTCTCCAATTTTGTCCTTGTATGTTGACTGTGTTTTTTTTTTTTATCTTAATGCTTATAGTGATAAAGACATTATTTTTCTTTCAGATGGCCCTGCCTTGGTAAAAATCAATGAAACTCTGAAACAGGAACAACTGTGTATCGACTGTAGAAATAGGGGGAGACAAATGGTGTTCCTGCCATGCGGTCACCTCCTTTTATGTAATATATGTGCACAGAGATGTACACATTGTGTACGATGTGATACAATGATAAACAGTAGAGTCAAAATTTATATGAGCTGAACAGACGAAACAAAAACAGCAGAGATAAAAATAGTTAAACGTAAAATGAGCAACATGAAATATTTATCAACCAGTATATACAAATGATACTTTACCACCAAGGAATGCACCAATCAGTTATCAGGAAAAACATATAAAATTGTTGTTCATCAGCGCTGTGATAGGATGTCAAGTGAATATGACGTTCCATATGACCCGCTGTTAAGAGATGTTTTCCTTCACTGAAATCGTTTTGTTTAGAGGATAATAATTCAACACATTCACTTTGTCTTTGCCTCCGCGAAAAATATCAGTTTTCTGACACAACAATTAAAAAATAATATTAAACATCCATTTCATATATTATATTTTTTTTATGATATTCCTCGCTTATAAATATGTAGTAAAAAATTAATAAAAAAACCGACTGATAACGGCTTATTTTCTACATCAATAAATTAATGACGTCATGACGTTTAGGATAATACCAACTGCATAATTCCGTCTTTTCGTATTTCAAGAGTTATTTGCTCTTGTTAGCAGGTATTGATTGTTACGTCATTTGTTTGTGAGAGTAACGTCATAATTTTTGAGAAAACGACCTAATTTTTTCACACAAACTAATGACGTAACAATCAATACCTGCTCACAAGAGCAGATAACTCTGCAATACGAAAAGACGGAATAGTTGGATGATGCGCTGTTTCTATTGTGTTTCTGTGATGCCTTGCCTTTCAGTATAAACAGGAGTACCATCTTAAGCAGAGATCAGTTTTGAATGACGACTTACAATATGGTTTTATTCACATAAGTATCTTGGTTAACATGTTGACATTTTCTTTACGAATGTGAATATTTAAGTAATGAATGTTTTGGTTTTTCCTTTTTGCTGATAAACCTAACAAAGCCGGTAAGGTTCATTATGATAGATTTGTTGTGATTTTTCACCTATTTTTCTCGCCTAAGGGTCAATTCGTGAAGTTCAAACTGATGACGTCACAATAGTGATCACGTTAAAATCATTTTATAGTATCATGACATTCATTTTATTGTCATGTATATGCATTACAATGGGATGATGCTTAACAATGCTGAACAAGTGTTCATATAGTCAATGCAAACATCAATTTTGAATTATTGTTAGTTATTGTTATATCATTTCAAGTCGTACGTGTTTCAAGTGTTTCACGCCTGCTTTGGAATGGTTTAATTTTCAAATAGGATTTTACTGATTTTGTGAACTTCTTTTCACTTTTTACAAAACGTTTTTCCACGTTTTTCCGTGTTATGCAATATGGAATTTAAAGTTCATACTTGGGTTATGGAGTAAACGTTTGCCAAAACTTTGTGAACACTTGCATTGTGTAGATGTTAGGGGTTCCGGGTTACCGTTGTTTATCTCATTCCGCCTGAATGCTTTTATAATCACTTTAAACATACGGAAATGGATCCTACATTCGTAGGCTCACGATATTAAAGCTATATAGCATTATTAATCTAGATATATTCATGAACTGTCAGTTCGTCTGCGTCACATATAACCGTTTCGTATGTTGAGCATAACACAGTGCTTATCCATTTTACGAATTGTACCTGCATCTTGTATTTGTTTGTATTAATTGTTTTACGTTTTAAATAAAATAATGAAAACATTTCAAAAACTTACATTCTGTATGCTTGTTGAAATATATATACATTATAAACTGTGTTTCAGTCCGAATGGAAGTACATGTCCAAACCTTTTCTCGATGTCACAGATAGGGAGTCAGTACAATAGGCTATATATAGTTACATTGTTTCAAATGTTTTACAAACGTAACACCCGATAAAACAATCAGAGTACAAAGGTAAATGGTGATTCACATTATTTTGCTTCACATGAAAACTGATGTGTTGTTGTAAAATATTCTTTACATCATTATGGTGGCCAGTACATGACATATACAGTTTATATAATTATGGTGGCCAGTATGTGACATACAGTGTATATAATTATGGTGGCCAGTATGTGACATATACAGTGTATATAATTATGGTGGCCAGTACATGAAATATACAGTCTATATAATTATGGTGGCCAGTATGTGACATATACAGTGTATATAATTATGGTGGCCAGTATGTGACATATA
>NW_018408021.1:170357-194684 GCF_002113885.1 Mizuhopecten yessoensis
TGGTCTAAGGTCATAGCTATGGTGTAAGGGCAGACAACTCAAAAGGAGTTTAGTCCTGTTTACCAGTATCCAACTAGTCAATTGGAACTGAGTAATTCAACTGAAGTCAGTTTGTATTGACAACCTTTATTGATGTTGGAACCAGTACCTGTAAATGAGAGCAGCTTAAGAAGAAGAGATTGATGACAAAATTACTATAGTTGACATTATTTGAGACTTTGAGGATGACATGTCTTTAGTCCTTTATGGACTTGGTATTAATCAGATTAATACCAAACTCTTATGTAGCAGTCAGCCACGCTACCATATTTGTGGTTGGGTCGAACCACTTGGCTGTTACAGTCTATATAATTATGGTGGCCAGTATGTGACATATACAGTCTATACAATTATGGTGGCCAGTATGAGACACTTACAGTTTATAGAATAATGGTGGCCAGTATGTGACATATAGAGTCTATATAATTATGGGTGCCAGTATGTGAAATATACAGTTAATATAATTATGGTGGTCAGTACATGACATATAGAGTCTATATAATTATGGTGGCCAGTATATGACATATACAGTCTATATAATTATGGTGGCCAGTATGTGACATATACAGTTTATATAATTATGGTGGCCAGTATGTCGTATACAGTCTATACAAGTATGGTGGCCAGTATGAGACATTCACAGTTTATATGATTATGGTGGCCAGTATGTGACATATACAGTCTATATAACTATGGGGGCCAGTATGACATATATAGTTTATATAAGTATGGGGGCCAGTATGTGACATATACAGTTTATATAACTATGGTGGCCAGTATGTGACATATACAGTGTATATAATTATGGTGGCCATTATGTCACATAGTAACTCTATATAATTATGGTGGTGAGTATGTGATATATACAGTTTTATTTAAGCTTATATTTACATTTACATGTATATAGTTTGTTTTGTATAGTTACTGAAGCAAAAATACGTTTGAATTTCCTGCTTATGATATCAGTGACGTCAATAAGCTAGTTCAAATTCCAGAACAGCCGACATTTCCAGAAGAAATAGTATAGTCCCTCGTGTCATCGAAAACCACACGCACATAAAATGGTTTGAACACAAACTTAACTTTATTATTTATTTCATATGAGTGTGTATATGTTGAAAAATTGTTAATAATTGCATAACTTCTGCCTGTTTAAAATTAAAGCTGTTTTCGCGCATTGATAGATTACAGGTATTTTGAAATGATGCGGCGCTGAACGGACTTGATTGTTTCCTCGGAAACGCTTGTGTTTTCTTCGACTGGAATATTACGTTATTTTCAGAAGCATATATACTCGGAAATGTTTAATTAAAGTGGTCCTTTCAGTAGGTGATAACGATTCCAAGGACATTTCGTTTGAAATAGGTTCCATGTCTAATCGGTCAGATTAGTATCGCTTGCAGACGACGTTCACAGGGGCTCGGTTTCGTGATTTTGATTAATGGATGTCATCCCTGAAAAAGCACAACACTTAAAAAGGTATTTATACACATTCTAAAACCTTGTCGATACCCTCGACTTTTACAAGGTTTTAGAAATGCTGAATTTTAGTGTTGTGGTTATTCACTGATGTTAGGCATAACTCAAAATCTCGAAACCGATCCCCTGTTTGATGACGTTGACAAACTTGGTAATTTCGTATCTAGAAAGGCGCTTACAATAATTTTGTGGTGCCTACACATCTTTTAATAAATTCATATTGTCATAATTTGTCAAGTTGCTTTATTTTTTTGCGATGACCTATATTGCTAAATGCTAACGAACCACTATTAATACCGAAAGTATCGGGCGGCCATGTTTGTTTACCTTGTACCAGCTGTATTCCTACACTGGCCGTATCTCTGTAAATTGTAGTATACAGTCTCATATACTGCAATTTGGTTTACTAACGACATATAGGCAAATGCAACACAGAATGTTAATATATAAGAATGGTGGCCAGTATGTGACATATACAGTTTATATAATTATGGTGGACAGCATGTGACATATACAGTCTATATAATTATGGTCGCCAGTACATGACATATACAGTCTATATAATTATGGCGGCCAGTATGTGACATATACAGTCTATATAATTATGGCGGCCAGTATATGACATATACAGTGTATATAATTATGGTGCCCAGTATGTGACATATACAGTCTATATAATTATGGCGGCCAGTATGTGACATATACAGTCTATATAATTATGGCGGCCAGTATATGACATATACAGTGTATATAATTATGGTGACCAGTATGTGACATTTACAATCTATATAATTATGGTGGCCAGTATTTGACATATACAGTCTATATAATTATGGTCGCCAGTACATGACATATACAGTCTATATAATTATGGTGTCCAGTACATGACATATACAGTCTGTATAATTATGGTGGCCAGTATGTGACATACACAGTTTATATATTTATGGTGTCCAGTACATGACATATACAGTCTATATAATTATGGTGGCCAGTACATGACATATACAGTCTATATAATTATGGTGGCCAGTACATGACATATACAGTTTATATAATTATGGTGGTCAGTACATGACATATAAAGTTTAAATAATTATGGTGGCCAGTATATGACATATTCAGTTTATATAGTTATTGTGGCCTGTACCTGACATATGCAGTCCATATACTTATCGTGGCATGCACATCACATGTAGTTTTTATAATCATACGAGGAATGTGCCTGACATATTCAGTTTACATATTTTTGGTGGCATAGTTCATTTAAAGCGTAGAACTGATGTATCCCGTTATATGTCGCTGCAGGAGGTGTCTAATGTGAGGTCCTCCTGCATAATCGAAGGCGACATTGAAGAACCATAGAATATGCATGCTAATCCCACTGCATGTGAATTACAGGACTCTACTAATGTAGTACTCCTTGTAGAATCAGGGAGTATCTTTGACGACTTCTATTTGAAAGAAAGTGACGTGACCTAAATTTGCGCGCGTTTCGGAGAATAGCGCGTAATATTTGTCCTTTAGGTAGGTGAGGATCGTATTAGGGCGAGTAATTCGTGCGATTTGGTATTGACCAATGAGGTTGGGGCATGTGTGTGGGGTAGGACACTAGTGGTTGTTATTGTGTCATTCTATCATTCTAGCTTCGGACGTAGACGGAACGTACAAGTTTTAAATTTAAATTGAATTTAAATGTATTTCATATGGAATGTTATGCACATGAATACAATGAGAATGAATGGGAATCGTTTTTATATCGGATGTATAGAAACCCCAGCAAAAAAAAACCTGAAGCAAAAACGGGCTGGTACACGTCCTGCTTCCGAAAGGAGGCGCTTGGTTTTTGTAGATAAATGCCATTCGGAATGAGAGGAAGAGATTGTGGGTTGTGGAGTGAATTTGTAAAAAAAATATGGAAACCTTTTTATCGCATCAAATGGAATTATAATAAATGCCTGTTCTGTCGTTCCATCGGCCATGCAGCTACCTGCATTTATCATGGTTGTTGTTTGTTTGAAACGAGATGGAGTATAAAGAGGACCAGAATTGACGCACTGCCACTATTGCATTGCTAATTAAATCTGTATTTCTCATTTAACATCGTCTTCATAACATACTCCCCCCACCCCCACCCCACCCCCATCCCACCCCCTCAAAGTAATTGCGGCTACACGTTAGCATAGATTCCGTCTCTAGTACTCTAGTATGTACAAAAACACGCTACTTTGATTTATACATATTTTTAGTTATGACGTTTTCTGAAGTAACGAGGTTCGTTTATGATTGTGGCCGCATTATCTTCAAGTTTTATCACATACTAGAAATATACTGTTTGTTGGTATGCAGTCTCAAACACTAAATGATACACATATGAAAGATAACAATTTACTAACGCGCCACACGTTGAACATCTAATAAATAATAGAGCGATGTTATATATGAAATCAATAGGGACCATCGTTATATAAATTCAATACAGTCTTTAACATGAATATGTATTTCTCCCACCCTTCACAGGTGTGTCTCCCTTTTAATCCGGAAAGATCAGATTGTCACCCCTAGGGGGAGATAGCATCGTACAGAATGTAAGTGATTTGATAAAACAACTAAGTGTACGTTTTTTCACCAAAATGTATTAAGCTCTCTCGCGAAATTATAACAATAGAATGACATCACGTAATCAAAGCATTGACGTCATGTCAACAGTAGCGGACCATGGAAGACAACGCTGGATTCGCTCGAAAAACATGCAACCAACGCTTATATTTTATGCAATCATCGCTTGTCAGCGGATTTGTGAGTGAAAAAGGATGAGAGAAAAACAACCATCCCCTACCTTGAGGGTGTGACAGAAAATCTCCAGCCATCGGGATGATCAAGAATATCACCCCGTTGGTTGGAGATTCCTCAGTCACACCCTCAAGGTAGGGGAAGATTCTATTAATCAAAGGTCTAACATTTTATCTTTTCCACGTGATATTCTTATAGGCTTTATAATGGGCTATGTCTTATATTGATTGCCTGAGATTGCCTGTCTGGAATCGTGTTATACATGCATGGTTTATATAAGTTTGATGGTCCAGTGGTTTAGTCAATGTTTTTGTCGTTAGTATTGCATGCATCTCCTACTCTATATAGATATGTTCTGACCGCAAGGATTATAAAACATCCTTAGACCAAATTGAAAGTTTGTTTTAATTATTACTTCCATGTAGTTCGGTGATAAATACATGATGATGTTTTAAAAACGATTATACACGTATATAAAGTCTATATGAAAACTTTATTAATTTATAACAAGAAGTAAACTATTTTTAAACTTAACTTGACTCTATAACTTTTCACGTTCGATGGAGGCATCGAACCCGACAATCTTTGTGAAAGACAACAAATGCGCTATCACACTGTAAAATCGTATTTTGAAATGCAGATAGAATTACGAACAATTTTTAAATTTGAATTCAGTTTATATCATCTCCTGAACGCGTGTGCACGGATCGTTATCAGAATAGATTCTCGTTTAGCGTACGTGATTTGCTTCTGAACTGGGGTTGTCTCGCTTAGTTCTATGAACCGTTTTGTAGGCGCCATCCAAGCCTATACTTCTGTTTCAGATTTAAGGAAGATTGCCGGCTAATAACGACTGTTATTTTTTAAATTAGTTGTAATGAAACTTTAGTTATAATATCGAAATCCTTCCACGGCATTAAAATGGCGTCCAAAGTATTGCGTATATGCAGAAAGTGAGACTGGAGACTCGGTTAGGTCAATACAATGTGTTTGTTTCCGTTTTATATAACGCCCTGGTGTCTGTAATGTATACTGTTACCAAATATCAACATGAGAGAATTGAACGGCATTATTTCAATGTTCATGCCGGTATGAAAGAAAATAGGTTCCATACATATCATATGAAGCCTGCTTTGGTAAAGAAAGATATATGAAACCGATTTGCGTTTACATTTATATTTTAAATTTTGTTTTTAATTCTATTCTTCACAATGGGTATTCTCATATAATTTCAATATTTAAGTGTCTGTACCGTCAGTGCAAACGAGATTCCTGGAATAGCCTTTCTACAGATTCATCTCTTTTCATCTACATCTATGCGTCGTATATTTGCACTGTTATTTAAAAAAAAATACATTAAAAAGTGTATGCTTTGGGTTCATTCCAAAACATCACTTTCCACCCAATTGTTGTCACTAGTTAACAGCATCAACACAGTTTTTACATATGCATTATCAAAAAAGCTATAATAATGGATATTTTTTTCAAAACAAACGTAACATACTTAAAAATAGATTGAAATTTTACCTTTTAACTGCGACATATTAGTTTTTCTCTGTCGATTGCAAACAATTTAATATTAAAGTTCACGCATACTACATTGAACTCTCGCACAGTACAATCTAAATCCTGTAATACAATGAAGACTCGTCTGGCGTTTGGATCTGTTTTGGAATTGGAGTTGTCTCGCTTGGTTCTATCGATTATTGTCTGATTATATAGGGCTTCGGTTTTAGTGGAGTGTAGAAAGTTAGACGTAGGTCTAGCTAATTACTTCGGAACTATTCAGTGTTTAAGCCTACAACAGGAATTTTATATAATAAAAATTTGCAATTTTAATTAATGTTCGGAGACATTAATAATCATCTTTTTTTTTTACTTTAACTTTTTTAAATATAAACTTTATTTATTTTACAACAATTATGAAACAAGTTATTCAACTTATATTAATCACTCTTGTTGGCCCGGATGATAGCGCGCGGGGATCTTTGTGTGGGAGGAAACCGGAGTACCCGGAGAAAACCAACGTGGTCGGGCAGGTGACCTCATACCTTTTCACCTTTTTGTTGGTGTACCGCTGAGATATTATTTAAAAATCTGATTTGATAAAACGACTATTTTTGCATTTTTCACTAAAATGTATTTAGCTCTCTCGCAAAGTAGTTACTGGTTAACAATTAAATTCTATGATAAATTCCTTTTGGAACGAAAATGTCTAAATATGACATGTATACCAGCGGCCAAGTGATTCGTGTACGTAATTCGAAACATAACATTTGAAGGATTTTTGTGTTTGATATTCTATGTTTTTGTCTATTTTTGAGAGAAGTTGTTTCGTTTTCGTTAAGTTGCATATTATTCGTATATGTATCAGAGGCGCTTCGCCGCATCGAGAACAATTCGATGGTACATTAATCTTTCTTTCTTAATACTTTTAGATATTGGGAAACTCGAACACTAAGAAGATAGACTTTAGCAGTGACACACGACACAGATATGAAACTAGGGTCTAAAACACTACAGATGATAAATTAGTCATAACTTCATTAGACAAGAGAAATATAAAATGGAAGATGCTTTAATGACAGCAAATTTTGACAGGAAGTAACTGGTGAATTGTGTGTCAGATATTTTCTATGTGATACACAAACATAACCATTACGAGATCAAATTCCAAGAAACGCTTGATAAATACTTCACTAACTTATATCGCAAATGGAAGTGATTAGTGAAAGTTTTATGTGTAAATGTTTTGAACCGTAGTGCAAAAATTGTATATTTTTGCTGAAGAGCTTATTTACCCTGTGCGAATTGTCACAGAATAACTCTCAACCCGTGCTAAAAGAAAAGATTTAAGAAAAAAGATTAGGACTTTTGCCAACACTCAAGACAATCACAAAACCTTCCACTTTTTCTACAATATGGAAAACTATCACACTAAAAATAATTATACGACTATAACCATTTACCGTGATTTTTAAAAAATATATTTAGAGGAAAGACGCGGAACCAAAAGCATATGAGATATCATCACTATTGTATTCAGACAGATGTAACCTGTTCAAAGTATTTACTGTAATCTGCAGTGATCAGATCTGTTAATAACACGCTAAACAAAACGAGGACGAGCTTTTAAGTAATTTACATAAACAATCGTTTTCTACAGTATAGATCTGGAAGGCAATATATATATATAATACAGTCGTTTAAGTAAAAGAGCCAGTATTCTTCAGAACCGATCCAAAGTATTCTGCTGATTGTTGTCGTGAAATTCCATAGTATTATTTTCATTTCTGTAACAGTTGCCAAAATTATTCTCAATTAAGTCATACATTTATGATTGACCTAGAAGAGTTTACCGGCACACTGGAACTTAATTTTCCTTTAACTTGAAAACTGAAGATAATAGAACTGTTCAACATTCCATCATCAGTTTAAAGAGGTTTGGTACATGTAAGTTGTACTTTAATTTATCGTAGTGTTTCCTGTCTAATCAAGTGATAAGTCATTACTCCTCTGTAGTGGTATTGTTCCTAGTTTCACAAATGTGTTGTAGGACACCACTACAGTCTATTCGCTTGGTCTTGTTTCCAAATGTTTAAAAGTGTGAGGAATTATCCTGTCGAATTTTTACTCAAAACGCGATAATATTCAATTTAACAAAACAGCTTCAAAAATAATATAGACAAATAAATATGGTTAACAAATAAAGAAATCCTCAAATGTTATGTTTCTATGCAAGTTCAATACTGTAGTTAAATCATTGCAGGACTGCTTGTATAGTTGTAACCCTGTAATAGCTTAGAACAAATGAGTTTATTTCGTCTGCATTTGGATTTTTAATAATCTGTGAACAATGTTAAAACTATACTTTTGCTTGTGGTTTTAATTCTATTTTCTTCCTTATATTTAAGTGTTTATGAATAAATTATACCTATGATTAAAGTTAGCCTTAACTTTTATTAGGATTTATTATAAGTTCAATTGAGATTATTTAAAACTAAATTAAAATTAATTAAAGCTATAACTAAGAATTATTTTAGCTATCATTGAGAATTATTACAACGATGATTGAGATAAATTCATAACTGTAATTGCTTATCAGAAGACGAATTTATTTTTGAGTTTTGTTTTAGCATTTTTTTTAGTTTTTCATTTTTTTTTCATTTTAATTACCCTTTTGGTCCTTTTCAATACTAAAACAATGTCCGAATTACTGTGAAATGTACGGATTCAAACGTGATTTGTAAAGTTAACAATAGATATTCAGACATAAGTGCAATCAAAACATCCAATGACAGTCTATTGTTTTAATTTAAAATATAGAAATAATAGCTTCGTACAAAAAAACGTTTTTATTTGTGATTCGGTAGAAATGTATATTTTCCAACGACAAACTACGATTAAAATATACAGGAACATTGACGTTTGAAGACATTCATAGGCTACCTGATATTCTTAATTAGATTATTCAGTTAATAAGAATAATATGTACATTTTTGTTTACACCAAAAATTGTTCAGAATTACCGAGTTTCTTAATCGAACATGGATGGCGCAAACAGTGTCCATTGTACCTCACGCTTGATGAAGAGAACATGCTTCCGAAAGGAACTTTCAGCCACTGTTTATGAAAATATCAACTGTTCAAAAAATATCTAATAACTTATTCTAAAACTCCATTTATATTCAAGAGGCAAATGCTGACATGTAATAGCGATTAACGAATATCTAGCTTTGATCACATACCATGTTGCTGTACGATATCATGGTATAAGGGGTGTCAGTGAGGTAAGATATTTGTCATTATAACTAAGTTGCTAAAACTGTACCTGTCCCTTATTTCATTAGCGTTCCTTAAGTACAGTGTATCCCCGTATCACTGACAAAAGCTGTAACTTCGATTTTGAAACCATTTTCCTACATGATTATGGCTTTGATTTATCATTTCTGAAAACAATGATACCTTGCGAGGACTTTTATAAAAAGTTATAAACATGAAACAAACAAAATGCAATCAACAAAGGTGTTTTGAGTATAAAACTTGGCTTAAACCAGGATTTGGAGGCCTGGTCTTCTTGACGCTGGAAAATGACCTGGTACAGCTGTGTTTCATGCATCTATGTAAGAGGAAACTAATTAGGATGTCGGGGATACTGTATAAACGGGAAATCACAGCGAAGTTGAACAGGGATCTTTAACTAAAGTTCTTCTTTTTTTTACATTTGGAAGCAAAAGTTGAGTTAAAGAAAAATCCTAAGGGAATTTTCCTTTACATAAGAAATCTTTTCCTTTTAAACCTCCCGATGAACGGGATTATTTAAGTAAAGGAACATTAATTCCGATTGGGTCTCTAGCTACACAATTATAATTGAAACTTGTTCAAATCTGTATGCAGTATAGAGCATCAAGATTTGTTGATTTTGTTTTTATATGAAGAAATGCATGATTATAATAACAAGATATGCTTATATTCATCTCAGAATCACTTTTTTGTTTCAAATGAAATTTCAGTGAATAGAAACCAAATATATACAAGTACATGATTCGAAAATCATATTGTGCAGTTTTATGCTTTTAAAATAAAATACAGTTTTTAATTCGGAAAGAGGATTTGTTTGATTTGGCTTTTAGTTTAGTTTAAACATAATTTATTTTAAAAAATTGAAAGGAATTTGACACAAATTATAACATCTTCCAAATATCCGTTTTTCTTTTAAAAAAATGAATTAATGACATCATATTTCATTATCAATAGGTATACATAATGAAACCTTAATATATAGAGATTTTTGCGATTACCCACTTATGGAAATTTACCAAATCACAATTTTTTTATTCGATGCATTATAAGGTAGTTATAGCACATGGTTCCCAGTGATGTAAGTATATCATTCTTCAGCAGGAAATAAAGAAAAACATATATTTCCTATTTGGAAAAGGTATATAAAAGATTCCAAGCAATTTAGCAAACAAATAAACAAAAAACCGGTAGACCAGCCTAGGTAATCAATTTCCATACAGAAATAAATATTTTGCAGATTGGTTTTATTGTACAAATGGTATAAATATTGATGTAATAAAAACCTGATATACCTAGGTTGTGCACTACTAGAGACAGTTGTAATCTTGGTAATTATAGGGTATACACCAATATGTTATTACTAATGTGATATTACATACTGTTCCACAACTGAAATAACCATATGTTTGATTGAAACGACTTAATTGGGTTGTCTAATTCATACGTAAAATTGTTATTTACCATATAATGAAGTAATATGATGCATGCATGCTGATACTAACCCCATCAGTGTATGCTATGAAATGGTACCTTTAAGATATGTAATAAAATTGCATCTCCTTGTAAAATATGGGAATCCATACAAATCAAAATATATGCTGATGTTTATCACACAATCTGCTCATATTTCATATTAATAAACCAACATTTGTGTCGGTCACATGACAATTTTAAAATTAATTTTGAAATTGATTTTTTTTTCTTTTCCAAATGTCAATAAGCAAGAGGGAATATATAATTATTATTTAATAAATATATGTAATGATTGATGATACCTTGTATAGATGGAGCCTACCTAGAGGGCCGGTGATGTATTTCTATAGTATCTTTAAATTTGGTTATCCCCGATAATCAATTTCACTCGGATGCCTCTGATGTACATATCATGGACGCCTCTGAGAACGATTTCATTAAAATCACAAAAGTATAATTTAAATCGGGAAGATAGGCGAGGAAGTTACGGGTGTCAGCATAGCTTGCTTACATAAAAATGTACTATTTTTCCACGATTTTAAAAATGGCTGAATTTGTTTTTTAATATTTCAAAGTCAAAATTTGTCAAATCTTTATAATTAAATTTTCATCATCAGTCAAATTCAGAAAAATATTCAAATTTTGACAGAAATTTTGAATACATTATTGAAAACATCATGGTTATTGTATATATGCTTATCGATATGACGAGTCAACATACCACCAGACATTTACCTAGGTATTATACCGTGATACCTGTCAGTGAGAACGTGATTAATCATACATCTCTTTACATAGCAGAAATAATCATTGTATACCAGACTTTGTACTGTGCTTCACAAGCAATGCATTGTGTGTACTGAAATAAATAAAAAAAATAAAACGATGAGTAAGTATTATGAAAATTACTTTCAAGTCTAGATCGATGAATCATTTGGACCATTTATGCAAAAGGTAAATAGCTTAATCAGTGATCAGCGCAAAATATATTCGTTGTGTATCTTTAAGACACAACCATTGAATTAGTTACAACTTTCCAGAAAGCAAATATTTAGTAATGTCGTTAAACAGTGATAGGCTTAATAATCACCCTTTGACCAATTTGGCCTGGAAGTTGGTTTTCTTGTGGTTCAAGCATACCTTAGTATGTATTACCAACAGAACGTTGGTCTGATATGTCGGTAGGTGGAAAATGAAGTGTGAATACTCTTGGCGGTTTTGTGACTTTATCTGCTAGGGAAGAAAAATACAGTGTGATGTTAAATTAATAGGCATCGCCATGGACTGATGAACGTTCTTTGATCTATAATGATCTAATGAGAAAAAATGTTTTACGAAAATAAATAAAATAAGACAAATGAAGAAAAATGCATTCAATGCATGTAATCCAATGTTTTACAAGCTGGAAATATTTTCAAAATATTCTGTGTGTTTCATTGCTCAGCGTATGTTTTATTGCAAAAGATACTGTATTATTTGAGCCGTTTTCGTCCCATGTATCAATGTTCTTTTTATTCAGATTACGTGAAATACAACTAATAAATAAATGCAATTTTAACGTTTTCAAATTCGTTAAGGGAAACGGTTTAGTAATCAAAAGAGAAAGATGGAAAGATACTTATACGAGGAAGGTTATATAGTTTTGATAGTATCTTATATCATTTTTTTAAACTTATACACAAACAATTTACGTATTAAACATGTTGCAACGTTTCAAGACCGACTTGTCCATTTGTCAACTGATGAATCTTAAAATATGATATTTATCATCTGATAATACAAACGCAAAACTGACAAAAGAAACAACAAGATATGGCATCTCTCCCCGTGTAGTAATCACATTGAGCCCACACTTGTTCCCATCACAGTTTCTTCCAGGATAGGCTGCAGTCGTTTCTTGTCAGACCAGGTACGCCACTGTTACTTTATATCAGACCAGGTACGTCACGGTTACTTTATATCAGACCAGGTACGCCACTGTTACTTTATATCAGACCAGGTACGCCACGGTTACTTTATATCAGACCAGGTACGCCACTGTTACTTTATATCAGACCAGGTACGTCACGGTTACTTTATATCAGACCAGGTACGCCACTGTTACTTTATATCAGACCAGGTACGCCACGGTTACTTTATGTCAGACCAGGTACGCCACGGTTACTTGATGTCAGACCAGGTGCGCCACGGTTACTTTATGTCAGACCAGGTGCGCCACAGTTACTTTATGTCAGACCTTGTGCGCCACGGTTACTTTATGTCAGACCAGGTATGCCACGGTTACTTTGTGTCAGACCAGGTATGCCACGGTTACTTTATGTCAGACTAGGTACGCCACGGTTACTTTATGTCAGACAGGTATGCCACGGTTACTTTATGTCAGACAGGTATGCCACGGTTACTTTATGTCAGACCAGGTGGGCCACGGTTACTTTATGTCAGACCAGGTGCGCGACGGTTACTTTATGTCAGACCTGGTACGCCACGGTTACTTTATGTCAGACAGGTATGCCACGGTTACTTTATGTCAGACCAGGTATGCCCGGGTTACTTTATGTCAGACCAGGTGCGCCACGGTTACTTTATGTCAGACCAGGTATGCCACGGGTACTTTATGAGGTTGTACATATATAGATAAGTATATATTTATACTTTATGTCAGACAGGTATGCCACGGTTACTTTATGTCAGACAGGTATGCCACGGTTACTTTATGTCAGACAGGTATGCCACGGTTACTTTATGTCAGACAGGTATGCCACGGTTACTTTATGTCAGACCAGGTATGCCACGGGTACTTTATGTCAGACCAGGGATGCCACGGTTACTTTATGTCAGACTAGGTACGCCACGGTTACTTTATGTCAGACAGGTATGCCACGGTTACTTTATGTCAGACAGGTATGCCACGGTTACTTTATGTCAGACAGGTATGCCACGGTTACTTTATGTCAGACCAGGTATGCCCGGGTTACTTTATGTCAGACCAGGTGCGCCACGGTTACTTTATGTCAGACCAGGTGCGCCACGGTTACTTTATGTCAGACCTGGTACGCCACGGTTATTTTATGTCAGACCAGGTATGCCACGGTTTCTTTATGTCAGACTAGGTACGCCACGGTTACTTTATGTCAGACAGGTATGCCACGGTTACTTTATGTCAGACCAGGTGGGCCACGGTTACTTTATGTCAGACCAGGTGCGCGACGGTTACTTTATGTCAGACCTGGTACGCCACGGCTACTTTATGTCAGACCGGGAATGCCACGGTTACTTTATGAGGTTGTACATATATAGATAAGTATATATTTATACTTTATGTCAGACAGGTATGCCACGGTTACTTTATGTCAGACCAGATGCGCCACGGTTACTTTATGTCAGACCAGGAGCGCCACGGTTACTTTATGTCAGACCTGGTACGCCGCGGTTACTTTATGTCAGACCAGGTATGCCACGGGTACTTTATGTCAGACCAGGTATGCCACGGTTACTTTATGTCAGACCAGGTATGCCACGGTTACTTTATGAGGTTGTACATATATAGATAAGTATATATTTATACCTGTGTATCGACTCACTCTACCGAATCTTCTTTCTCACTTCGACCTACAGTCACAATAGTTTTTCATTAAGTTAATTATACATTTATAACAACAGGTCGACAATTTGTATTGATAGACTACAGATTCTGATGTAGGTATTCACTTATTCCATGCAGGATTTTTTTTTTTTAAATAATTCCATTTACGTCTTTAAAACTTAAAAAATGCATAAACGATTTACCATTTTCGACTAAAATTTGATTGCACGATATTATGTATATGTAATCCGCTAAATCATTCGTTTCACATTAATATTGTACACGTTTAACACAAAATAACTGTAACGTTTAGAAAACTCAATTTATTTTTTCTGAAATATACTAGTTTAAAAACAATTATGCAGATTTCTTTTCGTGGTATAGAGCACTTCTTTTTCATTGTGAGCATAACTTCTATGACAGCATACACTAAATATACATGTGAGTAATACAAAGCAATAGAGTACAGTAATACAACGTCTGAGAATGTGATAAAGGAGAAGAATGTTAATCGTGCTTTTTACCATTTAGTCCATGATTTAAGATTGTTGCGCGACCTTCAGCAAATATCCAGTTTCCAAAGGGAAGACCATATAGCATGGTCATATAAAATCAAGTTCGTGACCACAACTCTCTGTGTCTTTTTTGGCTGGAACTAGGTTTTACTCTACAGCAGTGTTACCAATGTCCAAAGGGTGTTGTGACCTTGACTCTAGGTGATAAATATCAAGATCATGTAGCAGGAAAATCTAATAGGAAACCGGGCTACATTTGTATACATGTATATGATGTTGGCGTAATATTCATCCGTCTAACGGTACTTTTTATCAGTCCCCCACCGGTTCCCGGAGAGACTATATGTTGCACACCTACCGTCCATCCGTCCGAGAAGTTTGTCCGGAACATATCGGTTATACTATTTCACCAAGACTAACCAGATTTGGTGTACAAGAACATCTTGGGATGGGGGAGTGCAGAGTGCAAAAATTAGGCCATTGTGTCATATAACCCGACCTTTGACCTTCACTTTTGAAAAGTTTGTCCGGGGCAAATCTTCTGTACCATTTCACCTGGAGTAATCAGATTTGATGTACATGGACATCTTTGGATGGCAGAGTGAAAATAATTAGGTCACTGTAAGCTATGACTTGACCTTTGACCTTCACGTTGAAAATGTTTGTCCAGGCCACATGTTGTTTACTATTTTACCTGGCGTAACCAGAGTTGGTGTACAAGGACATCTTGAGATAGCGGAGTGCAAAGAGTAGGTCAATATGACTTCACTGTGACCCTTGCTTCCTGACGTAAGTGTAGTATTTGTTAAATATAGAAATCATTACCGGCGGGGGACTATGGATTGCCTTGCAATACTTTGCCTTCTTTTTTTTCTATTTATGTTATTGCATGTTGTTACTTAGCTAAGGTGTGAGGGCCGATGTTACATTTGCAGTACTCGTCTGTCCTTGTGATTATTTTGCATGTTCCATGTAGTTGGTGATTGTAACAACTAGGATTGTTAGTTCAAGTAATATATACTAGTATACAATGCTGTCATTGTAAAGCATTGCAATACAAGAGTAATTGTTCATCCAAAACAATGATGATGGGGAAAAAAATCTTAATAGTCAGTTAATATAGTTACAGTAGCAATTACCCATTGTCCATAGACCGACACACATTGTAAGTTGATGGCGCATTAATTCAGTAAAGCCTGCCAAACAGGTGTTGGGCGCTCGTCTGTGAAACATGAGGTTTTTTTTTTATTTCCTTCTGTAAATAATACAATCCTGGCGCTTCATCAAAATAAAAGAGCTTCTGTGACGTAATTGTGTACTTTAGTACGACTTCTCCCTTCCCGGGGTAAGATATCAGTTACACGTACGGTACCTGTATATTTACAGCACAGCGCAGCGAGCTCTCGTTGCATGCGAGACTTAGGCAGCAGAAATCCTATTCCCTGGGGACTGTGCAGTTATCTGTTTATATATTGTTTACAGCTTGGATGCTAATTTCCATCTAGAATATAACCTTAATCTACCGTGCGATTTAGGAATGTCTTATATTTCCGTGCAATAAACCTTTCACAACATGCAGCGCATATGATAGTGTAATTCAAGACAGAGAATGTTTGGGGAAAGGAGCGTTGGGATTCGAGCCATGTACGTTCCCTGATAGAGTCGGACAGGTGTCACAAGTGTGGGGTAACATGGACAGGTAAAATAAACAGGTACATTTATCTTCAGGTGTGTTGCCTAATGGATAAAACACAACGATCACGCCATTTGTTATACCGAGCCAAGAAAATAAAACCGGTCTGTGGGACACGCAAATGGCGTTGAGCACGAAATCCGACCCGCCTATTGGAGATGTAGTTACGTATTAAGATATTTTCTTCGAGGGAAGAAATTTGTTTCAAATTTCCCTATTTCATGTGTCATAGTTGTTATAGTAATTGTATTTTAATCCGTCGCTATCGGTTTACAGTGCTGGGGTTTAGGTCAGCCGATATTCAGCACAATGGATGCCATGCTGTAATCGGTTTATTATGGTAAAAAGGAATTTGTTTTATTGCTTTGTATGTTAACATTGGAATAATTATCATATAAATGGAATGTACGATTATCTACCAATAAATTCTGTCCATTTATTTGTAATCTGTAAATGTTATTTAAAAAAAATATTCCTGGTCTCCACCTTATGTCGCCCTTAATTTACTAAATATGATTTGACTGTTTGTTTAGTCTATGTAATAAGAACTTATCAAACTTCCCTATTGTACAAGCCTGTCCTGGTATGTTATTTCTCTGTTCCGTCTCAAAAACTTTACCGGGCCCTCGGTGCTTAACGATAATGACAGACGACTGAAAAAGGGCCACGGTGGAAACTGTGACGTGTTCTACTCAGGGAAATGTTTGCACATATGTATAGAAAACACGAAATAAAAAGGTAGCATTAAATGTGTAATTAAACAAATGTCATATTCGTTTATCATTCCATTGACATCAAACGATTCAAGGTTAGCTGAGCAGCGGAGCGATACTTGGACTGAGCAGAGACAAACAAACGCTCAAATGATATAGAATTTCATCAAATCTGCTTTGTCATCTCTCACTATGTGCTGGGAAAAATCGAAAATTAATTCATAAAATGTAAAAAAGTAATTTGATATTGGATTAGAAGAATTAAAAAAACCGTTAATGAGTTTCACACACGAAACGTGATGTGGTTTTGATAGTAGTCCGTGGTATATGAACCTCCAATGAACACGAAGCAACTGATCACGTGATACACAGCCTCACGGAACGCCCTTCTCTGCGTACTGACATTGTGATATGTACTTTGTCAAGTGATGAAAGTTGTGAACAACATTATTTTTTCAAATTTTATCATATGTTGGTATAAAATGACATGAAAAAGAGTTATTTTTTAGAACCCAGTTTTTGTCACGTCACAAATTGCCTAAACATAAAATAGAAACCAACGTATAAATGTACATGCAATTAAATATTAATTTTCATAAAATTCAACTTATATAAAAAAAACACTTCAATCCACGGAGTGATTTAATTGTCTAAACATCCAAATAAATTTCCCCTCGAGTTGGAGATTTCTCTGTCATATCTGTGTAGGGAAACACTTTTTTCATAGGGAGAGCAACTATCTTCCTTCATAAACTTTAAATTATCTCCTGTAAGAATTAGTGGTGCCATCTCCTTTTTGAAAGAATGAAACCATTAACGTTCAAAGATATTGCGACCATGATCCAAAGCACGTGTTTGAAAAAAACCCAATGAGAATAAGACCAGATGTTCTGGAAGATAAACGTGTTTTAGTTTGTTGACGTCACTAGCAATGTAAATCTAAACAAGTCAGAACTAAGTGATGCCTTACTCCTAAGAGTGTGCAGCGAATATTTTCCAAATGGGCGGCACCATATCAATATGATCCATAACACTTTGTGATAGCATTACGTAATTAATTCAATAATTCCGTGGTCTTCACGTTATCACCTGGTTCTTACCTGATTTCACTGAAGCTTCGTTAACAATTCTCGTACCATTGCCTTAAACTGTCACTAAGAACTCGACTTTTTTCTTATCGACATGACAGTTGCATTGTTATATCATTTCTGATAAGAAACCCCTAGCTTACGGAACTTGATTGAAAATCATATTGATGCAATACAGAAAAATAGACACCAACAACAGTATTCTGGTAGTAAAAACACAGGGGGGCTACATGTAGGTTGCGATTCGAACCTTGGACCTTTGATCAAAATACGGTGGTTCTTCCCAACTAGCCTGAGTGATCTGCCGTGGTCACGTGGCATAAAGAGTTATATCCAAAACGAAATAAGGGGAGGTTACTGTGTGTATAAAAACTACAGTGGAATTAGCTAATATGTTGTCTGCAGCGGGGCAGGGATCCTTAAATCACATACACTGTGCCTGTACTGAGAATTATTCGCATACTGTAAAATACATGTTATCAATAAGATCAAACTCCGGTCTGCTGATTTTATAAATAGAGATTTTTGTTCTGCCGTTCACGATTGATGCAAAATGAATTATATATCAGTTAAAATACTCATCGAATTTTATGAAAAATTGCAAAGCATATACCGACATTTTAAGATTATAAATACATTTTATTTTTACAAAATTAGAGGATCAATCAACCGTATCTTTTCTATCTGCCTACATTCAATTTTGATGTTGAAGTATCCGGTCCGGGAATTTCATTCACGAAGTAAGATTGATTGTGTATTAAGACCGACGGTTCTTTAATTACCATAGTGTGGATCCTTCCGTGGATGTCCCTTATTGTTTCCTCACAACACTAAGCATTCCAAAGTGTCACCACTATTACTGTACTCCGGCCTAGACTTGTATGTGTCGTATTACGTATAAGAAACCTTAACTTCTGTGTCATTTCTTTTTAGCTTTAATCATTTCAAATGCCTCAACATGCATGGTCAGTTGTACAATTGTCAACTTTTCTCAGGACAAGTGTAAAATCCTTGTTAGTTCATTTCAGATTCTCGATATAAATGTTCAATAATACAATTGTCACTTTTCTTAAAAAAAGATATTTCAAAATGTTTTGTTTTAATTGTTTCCGAAGTCTTCAATATCCACGTATAGTTATACCTATCAAACATGTTGCTAATAGAAGCAGGTTTGAACAGGGGTGGAGGAGGTATATCTGTTGTTCTGCTGTGTCTTGTTGGTATGTACGCATGAGGCGTGTGTGTTGTGTGCCGGAAGCAGGGTACAATATGTTGGTGTATTTGCCTTCTTGTGATAGAGTGGATCTGATGCCGACTTTTTAGTGCTATCTCACCTAAAAACCATGCCAAAGGCACCAAGCACAGCACTTCACAATATACTGACAACGGGTGAACCAGTTGTTGGCATTCCCCTAAATGCTGAAAGTTAAGTAGGGAATAACAACTACCATTTTTAAGGACTTTGGTATGCCCGGCCTGGGGACAGAACCCATTGCCTTCCTCACCTTGACGAACGACAACACTTAAGCCAAAAAATGAAGGAACCATAATTTCATTACACTTTTTTTTCTTTTCTTTCCCATCTTCTCAGTTTTTGATGGTGTCTCCCTATGGACTCTTTTTCATATTGTTCTGGTTGTTAAAGAATGTTACACGCGGAGGACAAAAAATTATGCGTACACGCTACACTATAGCTGTCTGTGTTCTCGAGTGGTGTAGAGTATACATGTACTTTGACCAGTCTACACAGAACCACTCTATCATTGAAGTATGTAATGGGTAATTTCACGGGTAGACAGCTAGGTTTACATAAACAAAGCTCCCCCATGGCCGGGTCACCCTATGTGATCGCAATACACACCGACGGGAACAATTACAGATGTTATCGGGGTCACACAAGGTGTATCACTGTCGACCCCTTGTTATACGTATATCACATGATACGTCCTCGGTGGTGGCCCCATCATTCGTTTCCTCGTTCATCGCACTCGCCACTCTCCTCCTACGTGTGGGATTATAATGCAAATGAAAGGTTTCCATCTCGAAATAGAATGAGATGAATTTATTTTAGTTTTCCACCACTTTAAAGTTGTATGTGGCCCTGCATGGTTGACCGGGTTCTAAGTGTCATCTTTGGTGGCCTCGTCAAGCTGACCGGTTACAGAACATCGACCAGGTCGTCGACCAAATCTCTCGAATCTATCGAAATGTGCATTACGTTTGCTGTATATAGCTACCACAAAGAGCGTGTAACAAAGTAAAAAAAACCTAGTTTACTTGTAACAGCAATTGCAAAACATTGATTGCAATCATAATTTCAGCTTTTTTTTATATTAGCAATGATCATGAGACAGCAAACAAACGTTTAAAGTTTTGTGTTAAATATTAAAATGATGAGTACTGATCGGATCCAGAGACGGACCTGGTTTGGTTTGGTTTAGTTTTGTTGAACGTCCTACTTACAGCAATGGTCATTTATGGTCGTGCCTCCATGCGTGTAGTGTATGCGGATCTGGTGCCGACGTTATAGTGCTATCACACTGAAATGCTATGCCGAAGGCGCCAAGCACAGCATTCCACCCTGTCACATTATACTGACAACAGGTCGTTGCTATTCCCCTTTATGCTGAACGTTAAGCAGGGAATAACAACAACCATTTTTAAAGACTTTGGTATGCCCCGGCCTGGGGACAGAACCCGTTGCCTTCCTCATCTGGTCTGTTACTCACATTCAAGCCAAGAGTGAAGTATTGCCAAGCAAGGCTCTAGGAAATAAAAGGTAGTAAGAAGCAGAACGAAATATTACAATCCCAAATATTGCAATGTTTGCAGCAGATATCTTTAAGTCGCTTTTGTGTCCCCAAATAAAGGAATAAAGGAAACCAAAGTAAATCCCCAATTCTGCAGGGGTTCCGACATTAGTCGCTTCCTACGATACATGCAGTGGGTGACGGCAGGTGTATCCTTTTTCTTTTCCCGATCCCCCACCTGCAGGGGTGCGGACCTGGCTAGAGGGTCCCATACATTTCGAGGAGGGAGCGGGTGTTTAAAAAGAATTCTTTAAAAATGCTTTAAAGGAATTCGTTAGACTTAGGGGGTGGTGGGTAGGTTTCTAATTCCTAAAAAAACCCACTGGACACGCCAAAGCAATGTTTGTTTTTTAGTATTATCTTCAAGAGTTGTAAATCTTTATACTGTATATATGACGTGTTAAGGGCTTCAACGTCGATAAATTGCGTCGAAGAAGGCGACTTTAAATACAATGTTGGGTTTCATATATAGAACCTTATTAAAATTTGATAATTTCAAAAAGAAATTCCATCAATATTATTTCAGATATAATTGGGGAAATGTCTTACCCCATGGTCAGTAAAAACAACCTGTTGTATTGAAAAAAATGTCTTGGTATTGAAATACGGATCATGTTTCAGCGATAATAATAACATAAAAAGCCGCATGTACTGTTGTGCCCCGCCCCCGAGTCACAAAACAGCCATACCCCGGGAGAGTTAGCGGTCATACTCCCTAACACGCGGGCAGAAACTGTTCGTCCCTTTTCATTCCTTGGTACAAATTCATACCTATTACAGACAGCCCGACCGTCTGCTTTAATAAACGCTTCCGTCCAATGTTTACTCGCCGTGGTGTGATTAAAACGCATCACAAAGGAGTAATAATTGAAATCTATATTTAGAGAAGAATGTAGTCCGTCCCTTATTAGATAGTAACGCGGATCGTTTTGTGAGGTGATGGGTGAGTAGACAGGATGTATAGCAGTACCACATTTGTATGCGCAGGAAATTGTCAGTTTGTCGGTAACTGGAGATGTGTAATTATAGACCATGGTCCCACTCATTTGCAGATTTAAAAGTTGGGGGATTACACGTTTTATTTTGAAATGAAACAATTTCGTTTCTTTGTCATTCGTTATTTTGATAGCTGCCCGATGTTGACAGAACTGGGTACAAACGACATTTTGTGAACACCGAAGCATCCCTACCTGGATGTACTGTACCTGCATTGAGCATTGTGTGTCCATCAAAGATAAATGATATTGCATTTCATGAAAATGACATTTAGATTTTAATTTTTAGAAATCCATACCATTAAAGTTCTGTTTATGTTCTGCTCCTGACAACATTTAAGCCTTTAATGAACTTTTGCTGGTTTCTCGGATGACCGTATCAGAGAGGACAATACTTTCATTCAGTGCTAGGTCACCACGGCATTGTTAGCTTGACAATCAAACAGAAATAAAAAAAAATGATATGTAATAGGTCTTCTTTAATTTTATTTCTTTAGAGCTTTATGAAGTTGTAGAAATAAGATAAAATTCACAATATGGATACGACACGATATCAAAGACGACAATATATATCATTTCAATTGTTTTATTAAGATAAATTTCAAGCTGACAAAACTTTGAAAACAAATATGAGGTCGGGTAGCACTGTTTGTGTGTAGTCTGACACTGTCTAGGATACGGGACCGGGGTGTAACTCTCAGGATGTTACATCTAGCATCAGTCCAAAGATTGAAATTTACGGGAGTGATAAACAAGAACGCGATAGATTGTTTTTTTTTATCTGATTTTATTTTTCTAGCGAATAACTATACACGGTTGGGTTTTTTTAATCGGAAAAAACAACAGTAAGGGTAAAATTTGTTAACAATAGGAGCAAGGACATTTTCAAGACTATCAGGGAAAAGGGTGTCTCTGTGTCGTACAAGTACAGCTGGCACGATGTTTCTGTGAGCTGATAGTACATGTGTATCTGGCGTCCATCGTCTGTCAATCTTTTTCATCTAAATGTCCTCTCGGAAAACTAAAACATCCAGAGTCATCATTACATATCAAGTGCAATAAAATGTCGTTGTATACAATACCTTTACTGTCAAGTTCACAAGGTCAAATATGTGAAAAATAGCAGCTTTATCTAAAGAACCATTCGGTCGAGAGTCAAATGCACTGCATACAATGCACTTCCACTCTGGTTGTTTGGTCTGATGATCTAAAGGGCGTATGTAGGAAGGTTTAGAATTTCGCGTGTACAAAACTTATTTTAATGTCTTGATCCATGTTTTGAAGGTTTTAATTTTTGTGTATGTTTATCATCAGCACAACACCAGGTGTGTATCTAACACAGAACAATAAATATACTATCCAAAGTATTATATATATAATACCATACGTATACATTTGTATGTGCTTTTTGAATGTGGATAGAGGGACACAATGAATGGTGCTACCGGTATTAGCTTATTGGTCTGGTCCCATCCCTTATGACTAAATTCCATGTTTAGAACATCGGAGTGATTGAGAGTTCACTCCATCAGTTCAGTTCAGTTCTTTATTACCTTGAACCTTACGGCTCATCAGTTCAAAATAAACATATATACAAGGATAAACAATACAATCACTCACACCCATATACCCCCCCACAAAAACACCCACACACACAAATACACACTCACATACCCATTGGTATAGTGTAGAGAGACATCCCTCTTTATATAGGTCCATAGTCTTTTCTTTTCTTATTACTCAGTTTAATATATTTGGCTAAATTTGTTCCCTGTTTTTTGTTCCCTGTTTCCATAAGTTGGATAAATGTATACATGCTAGGTTTTTCATAGTAATATTTCTTAACATAACGCTTTCTTAAATCTAAAAAACATTCACATTTTAATATAAAATGAAATTCATCTTCGATATCCCCACTGTTGCAGTATGCACATGTTCTTTCAATCCTATCTACATTGTTATACCTACCAATTTCAATATTTAATTTGTGAGATGACAGTCTAATTTTTGTAATTTCTTTCAGATTTGTATTTCCTATGGGTTTTGTTAAATATGGTTGTAAACAGAAGTTTTCGCCAATAACCTTGTACAGTGAACACTTAGAAGATGAATCTATTTTTTCTTTACATTCTTGCGTAAATATATCACACATTCTGCTTTTAATAATATTCATAATATAATCGGATGTATAGGTATCTCCAAATTGCCATATGTACCCTACTCCCATTCTAAATAGTTCGTTTCTTCTCCATTCATCCATTCACTACCATTTTCTAACATTTCTTGATAACATGCATGCAAAACACAATTGTCAGTTTGTTTTAATTTTAACCAGTATTTAAA